>NW_027278978.1:0-185087 GCF_046629955.1 Centroberyx affinis | reverse complement strand
GTCATCTTTATAAACTTTTAAATAATGTATAAATTAATACCTTAGTTAACATGAACACCATTAGTAAATTACACTAAATTAGTTAACTGTTAATTAAGGGTTAGTTAATGCTTATTAAGCATTAACTAACCCTTATTAAGCATTAACTAATATATATAATAATATATATCCCATACCAGTGGGCTACATGGGCTGCAGAATGAGGGTACCAATTTTTTTTTTTTTTTTTTTTTATCATTTTCATTTTATGGTAGTGAATTTTGGCCTAGTTGCACATCCATAGCATAGCTGTGATTGATGTTACACAATCACTACTGCTTTTGTTGTTGAGCAATGCAAGACACACAGAGCTTTTGTTTACACTGATTAACTGTTAAAGATGGCGCCACTATAGACAAAGTTTTGTTTATGTTTTTAATATCTTTTTATTGTTTAAAAGTGCGCTAAGGCAATGGAAGCTATACATACAGCTGATAGTAGACTCAACTTTCCAGATTTCTATCTGTCAGGGCAAGTGCTATGTGTTTGTAATAAAACAAAGTATCTGGGGCACTTTATTACACATCAAATGTCTGATGACGATGACATGTATAGGCAGCGGCGTATATTATATGCTCAAGCTAACATGTTGGCAAGAAAATTCTACATGTGTTCAGACCATGTTAAGATAAGTCTCTTTAGAGCATATTGCACTCCTCTCTATACTGCCCCCTTGTGGGATAAGTTTAAAAGGTGAGCATACATAAGCTTCAGGTTGCCTATAATGACTGTATGCGGATATTGCTTAAAAAACCTAGGTGGTGTAGTGCAAGTGACTCGTTTTGTAATGCAAAAGTCAACACTTTCCAGGCTCTATTGAGAAATCTGATGTGGAGTGCAGTGGTGGAAAGTAACTAAGTACATTTACTCAAGTACTGTACTTCCGTACAATTTTGAGATACTGTAGGGAAATATTGTACTTTCTACTCCCCTACATTTATTTGACAGCTTTAGTTACTTTTCAGATGGAGATTTGACACAATGGATAATATAACAAGCTTTTAAAATACAACACATTGTTAAAGATGAAACCAGTGGTTTCCAACCTTTTTGGCTTTTGACGTCTTACAAAAAGCAGTGTGTAGTCGGGGTCACATTTCAGATGTCTATGAGTTGTTAACAGCTCCACCAAATAGTGATTTTTCCCTCTAAACCTCACATGGTTTCATTTCAATAAATGTTCAAATGATCCAATATTTCAAAAAAAATTCCTCTCCCATTAATCATCTCACGACCCCTCAGATTTATCTGGTGACCCTTTGGAGGGGCCCAACCCCTAGATTGGGGACCACTGGACTAAACTCGCTAACTGTATATAAAGTAGTTCAAACTAGCTCCACCTCCAGCAGCTACAACAGTAACATGCTGCTTACACACTGATGCTTCAGTATTAATAATCTAATGATGTCATATTATAATAAAATATCAGTCAAAGGGACCAAACCACTACTTTTACTTTAATACTTTAACTACATTTTGCTGCTAATACTTATGTACTTTTACTTAAGTAGGATTTTTCATGCAGGACTTTTACTTGCAATGGAGTATTTTTACATTGCTGTATTGGTACTTTTACTTAAGTAAAGGATCAGAGTACTTCTTCCACCACTGGTCGACTGAATGATTCTCAGAACGCCATTATGATGCTGCTGTCAAATCCTAGTCTTAGTGTTGAACGATACCAGGCACCTCTGTGGAAACATCGGTATAACTGTCTTCTATAAAAAGTGGCAATGTTTTCTTTTTATTTATGTATTGTATTTTGTTTGTGTTTTTATAATGTTGTATGTTTTTTAATGGACTCTGAGTCTGACAATAAAGTTGAACTGAACTGTAGGCTGAAGCCTTCCCATGGGTTGACTAGCGGCTAAGTGGCTAACGTGATTTTCAATTGATTAACACAGCAATAAAAGGTGTTGAGACTCCCCTCTCGGCACAGTACGTATCATAAGCTTTTAGACGATCTGCAAGCTTGTTATTTTAGGCACAGAAACTCGGACTCGATGTGAGAGAACCTGTAGAATACGATGTGAGAGCTTGTAGAATAAATGTGAACATGTGTATTGAAATTTTCACCCACAAAGAATATATTCACACACCCATGTTCTAAAGCTGAAGTCACAGGGAAAACACTGCTTTGTGATGCGAGAGGTCACATTCGTGAAGTTGCAATGACCAGTTTGAGAGGTTGTAATCACCAAGTTGTGGTTGTACTGGAAAATGAACTCAAGTAAAAAACAAAATATTAATAAATGTTGTATTGCAAGGTTGCCTGACATGGGTGAGTAAAAAATTCAACAACTCAGGTCAAGTCTACAGGCTCTCAGGTTTTGCAACACAAATACCTTCATATTATGAAGCCGAACTACTCCTTTAACCATAACCTTAACCAAAGTTGTTGTAGTTGTCTAAATTGTTTTACTTGCCTAATCTGTTTATTTTTCCTTTTATTGGTCTGGTCATACATTGGTGGTTCATGAACTGTAAATTGGCCAGCGAGGATTTCCTAGTTGTTGACATTGTATTATTATGTCAGTGTATTTCTTTATTGATATACATTGTAACAAAGAATTATTCGATTCCATTTTTTTATTTTTACACATTTAAGAAATGTAGCCTATGTTTTATTTAATTAGCAACTGATATCACATGTATCCTTCAGTCTGCTTTAAGCCTTCTGGGGAGAGGTACTGCATGTGTGTGTGTGTGTGAGAGAGAAGAAAATTCATGTGATGTGCTCTGTTCCTGCCCTGTTCCTGTGTCCCTTTTCAGCAACACAGCACAGACGGGATAGTGTATTAGAGCAGCCACACATCCAGACCGGCTACAGTACCAGTAGTAGCAGTAGTAGTAAGAATGTAGTATAAGTAGCAGTAGTAGTAGTAGCGGTAGTGGCAGTAGTGGCAGTAGCAGTAGTAGGAGTTGCAATAGTAGCAGTCACAACAGTAGTAGTAGTAGTAGCAGTAGTAGCAGCAACAGTAGTAGTAGCTGTAGTAGTAGTCGTAACAGTAGCAGTAGCAGTACTAGTAGGATTAGCAGTATTAGTATTTGTTGCATTAGTAGCAGTAGTAGTAGTTGTAGTGGTCATAGCATTAGTAGTAGTAGTAGCAGTAGTAGTAGTTGTAGTGGTCATAGCATTAGTAGTAGTAGTAGCAGTAGTAGTAGTTGTAGTGGTCATAGTATTAGTAGTAGTAGTAGTAGTAGTTGTTGTTGTAGTGGTCATAGCATTACTAGTAGTAGTAGTAGTAGTTGTAGTGGTCATAGCATTAGTAGTAGTAGTAGTAGTAGTAGTGGTCATAGCATTAGTAGTAGTAGTAGCAGTAGTTGTTGTAGTGGTCATAGCATTAGTAGTAGTAGTAGTAGTAGTAGTGGTCATAGCATTAGTAGCAGTAGTAGTAGTTGTAGTGGTCATAGAATTAGTAGTAGTAGTAGTAGTAGTGGTCATAGCATTAGTAGCAGTAGTAGTAGTTGTAGTGGTCATAGAATTAGTAGTAGTAGTAGTTGTAGTGGGCATAGCATTAGTAGCAGTAGCAGCAGTAGTAGTAGTTGTAGTGGGCATAGCATTAGTAGCAGCAGTAGCAGTAGTAGTAGTTGTAGTGGTCATAGCATTAGTAGTAGTAGCAGTAGTAGTAGTTGTAGTGGTCATAGTATTAGTAGGTCATAGCATTAGTAGTAGTAGCAGCAGTAGTAGTAGTTGTAGTGGTCATAGTATTAGTAGGTCATAGCATTAGTAGTAGCAGTAGCAGCAGTAGTAGTTGTAGTTGTCATAGCATTAGTAGTAGCAGTAGCAGTAGTAGTAGTTGTAGTGGTCATAGCATTAGTAGTAGTAGTAGCAGTAGTAGTAGTTGTAGTGGTCATAGCATTAGTAGTAGTAGTAGCAGTAGTAGTAGTTGTAGTGGTCATAGCATTAGTAGTAGTAGCAGTAGTAGTAGTTGTAGTGGTCATAGCATTAGTAGTAGTAGCAGCAGTAGTAGGTCGAGGACAGAGCAGCCAGTTTGGTACTGGGCAGTCTTGGTTTTTGGTTGAAAAATGCTGCACAGTGAATCTGTTGGTCATGCTCAGACATATAGTCACCATTAAGCAACCAATATCTATTTTACGATCTTATCTTATTTTACTCTCTGTACGTATCTACGCATTCTTTTTGTCAATAGCACACATAGTCACCATAATCGTACGGCTGTCTATAACCGGCTTGGACTACCTAGTTCAAGAAACAATTTTCTCAAAAAGCCCATTATTTATAGGGTGATACCATTATGGAACAGATTACCTCTGAGCATGACCAACACTATCAGGAAGATGATGTTTAAAAGGAAACTCATTCACTTTATATCTTCAACTGGATGAAACAATAACAAAAATATCTGTACTCAGGATGTTGTAATATTCCATTTAATTGATTTTAAATTCTTATGTTATTTATTCATCTTTTTCTTTGTTTTTATTAATTTATTTTCTTTTGATTCTAATGATGAAATTAGTATTTTTGTTGTTCAATGACGGAACGTACAGTACTGTGCAAAAGTCTTAGGCATATGTCAAAGAAATCCATAAAGCGAAGATGCTTTCAAAGCTAATGAAATGAAAAGTTTCTGAATATCAAAAATTTACAGTAAACAGCAGTCTACTGACACACTAATGCAGAAAACAAATACACATCTAAGACTTCTAAGAAGACTTTTGCACAGTACTGTATATTTGTTGGTTTGTAATGCTGTTTCATTGAACTTGGGACAAATAACAATAAACAATAAACCAGCAGATGTGATCACATTAGTTTTACATAATTGGTATTATTGGAGAGCATGTGGATATACAGCGGTTGATTACAAATGTTAGCAACATCTACATAATGCATTTACATAGAAATAGTTGTATCCAGTGCTGTAGTAAATACTATATAATGACTATATAATAGTAAATAAAAAATGTATTAAGTAGTGGTAACAGGAGGGTAAACTATGACATCCAGTCAGTGATCATAATTAGCCACAACTACCAATATAATAATAATAATAATAATAATAATACATGACATTTATATAGCGCTTTTCTCGGTGCTCAAAGACGCTTTACAACACAGGATAAAACAAACAAACAATATAAAGATAAATCAATAATACTATCAGAAAAGCATTACTTAAAATACCTATATTCAGTTAACTTGCATCAGTTTGATACACTGATTATGATATCAGCTATCTGTTTGCAATTGATGCCAGCCTAAACAGGCAGTTTAGGCTCTTTTCCCCAAATAAGTAGGTGGGTAATGTGAGTTTAGGTGGGTTTAACCCTAACCTTAACCTCTGACCCTCGGCTGCTTCCCTGGTACAGAGACTATAGAGAAAACGTTAATTTTGTTTCTAGTCTTTAATGTACTTTTTTCCTCCACATTTTTCAACAGGTTTTTAGGACTTTTCTTGTTTTCTTGACTATTTTACCATAACTAGTCGCGTTTTCTATGAATGTTCTTCCTTCTTTCTCCACAACCAACATCTGATTTTAAACATTATCTTGTCTTCGGCAAAATCTGCATCAAAAAAGGCATTTGTGTGTGTGTGTGTGTGTGTGTGTGTGTGTGTGTGTGTGTAAATGTGATCAGGAATTCATTAGTTGAGAGGAAGCTCTATGCTGCAGTCTGTTTTCTGTCAGTCTGTCGCACGCTGCTTTTTCCCAAGGCCTAGAGGATATCCCTTACACACACACACACACACACACACACACACACACACACACACAAACATGAATGCTGATGCAAACACACATGCGTATGGAAACGGAGAAAGTGAGGGAGAGAGAGTCAGCACACACACACACACACAGCATAAAGCCTAATGGACAACTGTAATGTGTGTCGGCTTTAATGCGTATAAGTCCACATACACACACTCACACACACATGACAAAAACTCATCAGACAATACAACAGAAATCCAATATGTAATAGATACATATTTCCTGTTGGATTCTAAAGCAGATTGCAGATGCTGTAATAAGAATAAATAGAGTCTAAATCATAATCTTCATACTCTGTAGGGGAGGAGGGAGCTTTACCTTAGCATGAAATGAAGCAGAAAACATCCTTCACTACATGACAATATCAGGGATATTTTCAGATGAATTTTATGATAGATATATGATATTTGTCGTGGATTAAAAACATTTGGCTGCATTTCCTGAGGCTAAAACCCTCTAATTATATATTATTGATTGAAACACAATATTAAGCTTCTGATTGATTTTGTTCCAACACAGTATTTCGTGTTCATACTTTGACCATGTGTGTACGTGTGTGTGCCGCGGCGCGTGATGAATAGCAGCTAAAAGTGGCCTAATACCAAAATAGCTCCGATTAAAGTTTTTTAGCGTGGCTCGTGACTCGTTAACGCGCCCTGCCATGGAGAATACGCAGCCACGTGAACGCGCAAAGCATTGGCCTGTTTTCAGCAATGGGCTCCAGATATGTTGATTATTTATTTTATTTTGAAAGGATTTAAACCTCCAACAACAATACTAGTACTACTACTACTATTACTACTACTACTACTACTGCTAATGATGATAATAATAATAATAATAATAATAATAATGATATGATATTTTAAGTTATCTTAAATAATAATAATGATAATAATAATAATAATGATGATGATTGATGATGATGATGATGATGATAATAATGATAATAATAATAATATGACATTTTAAGTTATCTTAAATAATAATGATGATAATAATAATAACAATACTATTAATAAACTCTTTAATGTTTACATTATTTTAAACAATAACAGTATTTGTGGTCGTAGTAATTATTAATTATTCTAACACTATTACTACTATTAATAATTATGATAATAATAATAATAAAAAATAATAATAATAGAGAAGATTCTCGCTTTAGACTACTAGCTGTAGGGTTTGGGGTTAATATTTCGGGCAGAGAGACACACGCTCTCATCATATAGCCTAATATTGGCCTATAAAACATAGGCCTCATAGTCCACAATAATATATGAATGTGGAGATAGTGACATGTAAGGTACCATGAGGGTTTTACTTTATCCCTCTAGTGAAAAGCAGCCCGGCGCTGTGCTAACATTAGAATAAATAAATGTCGCCAAAAGAGTCCGGATCCGATCCTCTGCTCAGGACTTCAGACTGACACAATCCTGTTGATTTAGGAAAGGAAACTCAGACTTTTGTATCTTTTATGGATAGCCTACTAAACACTGTATCCGCCAAAGACAAGATGGTGACACTTTCTGTGTGTCTAGAGGACATTATAACCGAAGTGAGTATAAACACGTTTACAGTGTCTTAGGACATTATCTATGCGCACCTACAGTGACTGTAAGTAATGCTGATTTAGAATATAAAGTTATTATGTCATCATGGTTTATAGAATGTGTTTATTGTATTACAACACCCCGATCTAGGCTGTGAAATGCTTTGAGTGACTCACTTTACTTAAAATAGACAAAACAGTGGTTTATAAAGATCTATAAATTTCACTTTAGTTAACGCAAACAAAAACAGATGAATAGCTGGCCATAAAGCCCTACAATACACTAGCAAATATGGAGTCATAATGCCATATGTGTGTTATAAGACAAGTTTTCTAACATCATAAACCGTTATACGCAAATAGGTAGCGGATAAAACATTAGAAAGGATCTTTATATCCACTTATAAATCACTATAGGTTCTTATTGATGGCGCCATAAGACATTATGAACGTGTTTACAGTTTGTCCTACAAAGAAAGTGTTACCAAATTATCTTCCGATTTGTCTAAAATTAGGTTTTAGTAATGAAACAAGCAGTACGCCAAAAATACAAGCTGTTAATAACACTTGGGTTGCCAAAGGTCAAATTCTAATCAATTACAGACTATTTATGCTAAAAAAAAATATTCATGGTGTCATTTTAGTGACATATGGGCTATTTTTCAGAGACAGCGCTGATTCACTATTTGTTAAGAAATAAGGTATTACAGTTAATTTACCATTGGTATCCTGTAAGCATCTGAGTATTAATAGATTTATAGCCTAGTTAAAACGTGTTAAACTAACCTACATTATAAATAAAATCAACTCAAACGGTGGGTTTCAATTCGACCGATGGCCATTCTGTCCGCGGTATAATAGGCCTAAAACAGAAATAACTAAATTCACTTTATAATACAATTTGTGGCACCGCTTCTCTTTAGAGTAAAACCAACATTCCACACGGGAAATCCAGCTCTGCTTTTTCTGACCGGTTTATTTTAGATTAAAGTAATTTCTATCTATTGCCGACAGCTTGGAAACATTTAAGAATCAAGTGCCATTAAATAGCTGATCTCAATTTAAAAAAAAACACATAGCCTAGGCTTAAATACACATTTACAGTCTGGAGGATTCGCGGCTAGAATCTACAGTCTCGGCTTTGATTCATTTAGAATCAAAGAGCTAAACTTGTATTAGATTCTTCTGAAATGTATGTCAGTCTTGCTAAAAAAAAAACTAAAAAAAAAAACGTTGCACAATTATTTCCGAAATATGTAATATATATATATATATGTATATAAATCATATATTTTATTATCATTATTATTATTATTATTGTTGTTGTTGTTATCTGAAAATTCCCAAACATATTTAAGACATTTTACACTATTATCAACTATTTAATACACCTTGTAATACGACCTAAAATGTTTTATTGACCTTATTTCTAGATATTAGGCCAGCAATATTTACAATCAAAATAGCTATACAATTTACTTTATTAAAAAAAAATCATTTCATGGCAATATATGCGTGTAAATTTTAATGGATAACAAACAAAAAAAAGTAAATCGGTATGGGGATTATGATTAGAATTGAAGAGAAAAGAGAGAAAAAAAATGCGTAGGCTACAGTCAAGTCTGTATGACCGTTAACTCATAACTCCTACTTTTCCGTTAGTTTAATGTTTTTAATATTCAACTAGTAATATTATACTCTTTGCATGGCTAAAGGTCTATTTTAGATAGTCCTGTTCTTACTGTTACTGCAACTCACACTAACAGTGATAACAACAATAATACATAAAGGTTAATGATAATTAGAGCATTTTAATCTAAAGCATATTGAATGATTGATTGGTGTTGATTTCCACATAATACTGTGATGATGTAAATGGTGGCTGTGATTAAAGCGGGTTAAGTGGCTGACCTACACTAGAGTGTGTGTGTGTGTGTGTGTGTGTGTGTGTGTGTGGTGTGTGTGCCTGCTGATGATTGGAAAGATGATAAATGGTGTCATTGATGCCCATTCAGCTCAAAAATACCCCCCCTCCCCCCCCTCTCCCACACACACACACACACACACACACACACATACACACAGACATTCATGCATGCACGTGCACACACACACACACCTGTGCAGGTAATGAGCGAAGAACAGCCTCACGCACACTGAAAACAAATTAGTTGCTGTAGCAAATCACCAATAGGAAAGAAACAGGGTTGTGTGTGTGTGTGTGTGTGTGTGTGTGTGTGTGTGTGTGTGTATGTGCATGTGTGTGTCAACAAGAGCTTTGGCCCTGACGGAATTCCTGTTGAGCTTTTAAAGAGTGGTGGTTACCTCCATCTCCTTAGCAGCAGCCTTCATCACTTCATCCTGCAGGGTCTGGCGACAGGAAACCATGCATCAGGAGTGGAAGGACGGTAACAGTGTCACCATACACACAAAAAGAAAAAAAACGTGACAAATCAGTGTGTGTCAAACAGTCACGGGCATCTCTCTACATCACCTGGGCCGACTGCATCCCACATGTTGATATCCTCCAAAAAAAAAAAAAAACAACACCACCAGCATAGAGGTGGTAAACCCTAGCTAATCTTTGCTGGGTTGGGCATGTATGATCTGCATGCCTGAAGGACGTCTCCCATGATAAGTCCTATATGGTCAGCTATTGGCTACCAGCAGAAGACCCCCAGAGGACAAAAGCTCCGCTACAATGTGATGTCAAGCCCAGTGACCTTGAGCCATGATGGCTGTGGACAGGCCATCCAAGGAGGTCCATTAGCTCCTCTGGCGTTAGAATACTTGAAACTCCAAGCGGATGAATCAGTGCAGAGAGCCCCGGCAGGCAAGCAGAGACACCACCCTGTTGTACCTCCCCCCCCCCCAGATTCTGCTCTTACCTGCAGGATCTGTGGCTCCAGGATTGGTCCCCGCAGCCGTAATGCAGCGGCGTTGCCGTAAACCAGACTCAACCAGAGCCAGAGTCCCACCATGCACAATTAATGGATGTAACGTCAGCTTTGATTTTCAATGCGACTGCCATAAGCAAGTAAGTGTGTGTCTGTGTGTGTGTGTGTGTGTGTGTGTGTGTGTGTGTGTGTGTGTCCACCTTTTGTCTTTTGGACTATTTTCTTGTGTTATAAAATAATTTAAAAATGACGTTGTTGGTGAGCTCCCTGTTTTGTAATTTACATTTTTTTTAAACTTTTTTTTTCTTTAAATAAGCATTGGAAAGGAAAATATATAAACCACTGTTTCCCAAACTATTTCATGTCAAGTACTCCAATAGATCCACATCAGTCCTAAGGGAGGCCACCTAATAGTTTTGTTGTTAGATATGATTTGGTAGAGAATTCTAGAACTAGGCAGACTAAAGGTGGCCAAAACAGTCATCCTTATACATTCTCTCATTGTGCTAACGTCTA
Organism: Centroberyx affinis; assembly: GCF_046629955.1. Classification (NCBI taxonomy): domain Eukaryota; kingdom Metazoa; phylum Chordata; class Actinopteri; order Beryciformes; family Berycidae; genus Centroberyx; species Centroberyx affinis. The sequence goes on along the minus strand of NW_027278978.1, from coordinate 174,344 downwards.
CTGAATCAAATCCTAGTGAAATTAAACTGGGGACCCCTGGAAGATCCCTCAAGGACCCTTTGAAGATACTTCAAGGATCCCTTGTAAGACCCATCAAGGACCTCTGTAGGTCCAGGGTACTCCAGCGGAGATTTGAGAAGGGCTACACCTTCATAAAAACTATTTTGAGCAGAACTACAGCTTCATAAACACTATTTTTTAGTAGAACCACAGCTTTATAAAAGCTACTTTGAGTTGAGCTACAGCTTTATAAAACTAGTTTGAGTAGGGCTACAACTTTATAAAAGCTATGATGAGTACGGCTACAGCTTCATAAAACCTAGTTTAAGCACAGATCCTGCACAACTTTTTATGTTGTGGCAGTGTTGAACTATGAATGGGAAACACTTAGACACCCTCTAGAGGCCATCTCACGGAGCATCTGATGACTAACTGACTGCCTGACCTTAATATGCCTGAGGCCCTCGCCTGCGCCGTGGGAAAAGATAGTTTGCGTCAATTAAATCGAGAGTTACAGATGTAACCGTGTTTCTATGAATCTTGAATGCCCACCAGAGACAGTGCAGCAGGGGGAAGCAGACACAATGACTGCACCCAACAGATGGGGAGTGGCGACATTCACTCTGTAGTATCTAGTGCATGGTGAAGCCCAAGAGGCTGTGGCACAAATGGTACCCCTCTCAAACCTGTCCATCAAGTGGACAGATTTAGTAGAACGGCAGGAAATGATTCTTAGCTCAATATACGTGGAAAACAACATCTACAATCCAGTGAGACAGACGCTGCTCAGAAAGGGCACAACCTCTCCTAGATACACCATTACAAATAAAAAGTTGGCCTGACTGCCGTATAGGTGCAACATAGGCTCTAAGGGCCCACACTGAGCACAGTAGCTTCGACCTTTCACATTGTGGCAGGTGGATGGACTGATTGAAATGAGAGTGAGACAGAACCTTAGGGAGGAATGCTGTATTTGGCCACAGCGTGACACCTGAACCATCAAGGTTGTACCTTAAAGACTAACCGAACCCCACCAAAATCTGTGGTGAAGCCTGACACCTAATGGTGAAAAGTAGGGTACTGCACTGCTCATCTGTTATTGGCTGGTCTTTGTGCCAAGTGATGTCACCTTCCATAGAGTACAACAGGTGGTGACATCACCTGGCACAAAGACCAGCCAATAGCAGATGAGCAGTGCAGTACCCTACTTTTCACCATTAGGTGTCAGACTTTGGGGTTTGGGGTTCAGTTACTCTTTAAAGTGTAATTGAGTGTAACAGTTACTCTTTAAAGTGTAACTGAACTCCAAACCCAAATCTGTGGTGAAGCCTGACACCTAATGGTGAAAAGTAGGGTACTGCACTGGTCATCTGCTATTGGCTGGTCTTTAAAAGGTAGGTATATACCATACCTACCTTTTAAGTCTCTCATAATTACAAAATTGTTACCCTCAAATTCACGGCTTTCTTGTTTTGTTACCCTGTAACTACAGCATTGTTATTTTATTACTACCCCATAATTACAAAGTAGTTACACCGTAATTAGCGGGCTGTAAGCGTTACCAAAATGTCTCATTCCCATAGACAACCACTATAGTACTGATCAATTCTACAAGAAATAGGTAATCAATCAAACTGCATCATATGCATCATATCAGACCACATTGACTGGACCAGATACCATTTTTAATAAAAGCAGAATATCGGCACAATATATCTAACCTTGGAGTGTGTGTTTGTGTGTGTGTGTGTGTGTGTGTGAGGAGTGAGGTTAATAAGTTGTCAGTGAGCTATGCTCCTCAGAGAGATTTTTACCCATAAAGCATCTCTGCACCACTCAGCTCAGCTCACCTCTCCCTCTATCAGGGGAGGGGGTCAGAGAGCGAGCGAGCGAGCGAGAGACATAGACAAAGACAGAGAGACCGAGTGAGAGGTATGACGTGCGACATCATTCCACAGCTGGTTAACAGATGGCTGGAGCTGACAGACACAGGAATGACCTTCTCCCATCTATACATCTACTTAGCGGGCTCCAGTTAGACAGCGACCAACTACAAACACTGGTATGGTTGGAAAATATTTGCAGTACTTTGAACCGATGGAAGAGATAACAACATTGTTAACAGTAAGCTGTGCATTGGGGACTAGCTCCTGTCAACTGCTTAATAAGCATTAACTAACCCTTAATTAACAGTTAACTAATGTGTAATTTACTAATGGTGTTCATGTTAACTAAGGTATTAATTTATACATTATTTAATAGTTTATAAAGATGACTATTAAATAATGTATAAATTAATACCTTAGATAACATGAACACCATTAGTAAATGATTACCAGACACATTAGTTAACTGTTAATTAAGGGTTAGTTAATGCTTATTAAGCATTACCTAACCCTTAACTTAGTGACCCTTATTGTAAAGTGTTACCCACTGATGATTTCTATACAATAAGAGTAAGGACATCACCAGAAGACATATTTTACAGGCATGTTTTTAAGTGGGTAACTTGACAGTACTCTAATGAGTTACTACTGTAGTTTCAAAAGTTTCCCCAACACTGATCCCTTCGTTGCAAGGAATGTGGAACTTGCTTCAATTGGGACCCAGTTGTTGGTTCCCATCCCCAGGTAGATCTACTGCCTATAAATAGCATAATTTCAGAATTGATTTGGAGAAATAGTAAGCTCACTTTCTCGTTCTAGGCAGTGTCACTGGTCACAGGAGGGTCAAATGTGCTGGTAACGATTCAGTGTCTTGCTCAAGGACACTGCAGCAGGATGGGGGTCCGAACCCAGGTCCTCCAGGTTGAAATGTCTCTCTGACCACAGGGTCACCCTGCTGACATATAAACTGTCGTCATTACATAGAGAAAAAAGCCAAAGTAACTCATCAACTCTCTCTATGCAGCTCTTCCTGTCTCCTCCTCTGCATTCCTGTCGCACTCTCTGCAGTCATGACAACTCCATGTGCATCAGGCTTTGTTTGCTTCGGTTTAAAGGAATAGTTCACCCAAAAATGAAAATGCTGTCATCATCTACTCACCCTCATGCCAAATGAAACACAGGTGAAATTTGTTAGTCCATATAACACACAGGGAGGTTGCCAGCACAACTTGGTAGCAGCCTTCTCCAAAACAACTGAAGTCAGTGGGGACCTGTTCTTTAGAGTTCCAAAACAAAAACAGCCAAACAATCACACTGTGAATAGAAAGACCTATACACCATTATTTGTTGCAAATCAATCAGCTGTAGTTAAGATTTGCACTAAATGATGGTGTAAATATACTGTAGGTCTTTTTGGAACTCTGAAGAACTGGTCCCCACTGACTTCAGTTGTTTTGGAGAAGGCTGCTATGGAGTTGTGCTGGCAGCCTCCCTGTGTGTTATATGGACAAACTTCACCTGTGTTTCAACTGGCATGAGGGTGAGGAGATGATGACAGAATTTTCATTTTTTGGGTGAACTATTCCTTTAAACTGATCCATAGACTAACTTGCCAGGTTAAATCCAGAACAAATCGATATGCCATCAAGCCTCAGCCACCCTTGGTCACATGGAGCTACTGGGCATGTCCTATGTTGTTCCCACTCTGATCAGTCGTCTTCAACATATTTTCTTACATTTGTGACAGCCCTAACCCTGTGATAGTGATATTTGGCGCAGCCCTAAAAGAAATTTCACTATTTCCAACCGAGACAGAAGCCATGGCCTTTTCCAAACTCCTTGCCAGACAGCTCATCCTTTTCAAGTGGAAAGCCATCACATAAACGCTGGTGGAGGAGGTCATGGCACATCTCAAACTAGAAAAACTTTTTGTAGTTCCACACAGATTTTTTTTTTTTGGTAACTCTTTGCAACAATTTGAAAATAATTTAATTATTTTATAACACAAGAAAATAGTCCAAAAGACAAAAGGTAGATACATAGGACTATAAACACATGCGTGTGCACACACACACACACACACACACACACACACACACAACCACCAGTCCCTACTCCAGTACAGGTTAATTTGTACTGGACATTGTTTTAGTTGTCGTCTTGTTCATGTCTCTGATGCATTATATGTAAATCTGGGCATCATATGTGTATAGTTAATGTGTTAAACCTACACAAAATTATAGGCTATTAAAATATTAAAATAATAATTAAAATAATTAGGCTATTATTTAAAAAAAAAATTCATTTGAATCATAATGCTAGCTATTAAATTGTTGTAACTTGAACATACAAAAGATGGACAAAGTCAAGTTAGGTTTATTTATATTGCCCTTCATCACAAAAGAAGGACTTTACAAAGACAAGCCTACCTAGATCTAACTAATCAACAATCAATCATAAAAACAAAAGAACCAATACAATGTACAAACAAAATAAAAAGGGACGGCAGGGACAATACCTTACAAGGCAAGACAAGACACACGTTGGGCAACTTTATTAATTTTTTTTCCTGGTCATTTTTGTTGTTACCATGGTACATATTATACAAAAATTCAAAGCAAATAATAACAAAAATCTTAAGACAGCAAAATCAGCTTCATTCATTTGCCGTCTATTTCTGCCTCTGCGCCTCTATGTCTCCGTCTCATCGTTGATTTTTTTTTTTTTTTTTTTTTTTTTATTCACGTAATGCTCAGCGCTCACCTCGTTCAATTTCCTCCTTCCTTCCTGTCTGTGATGAAAACATAAACTAACAGCTCTCCTGTCCTGGAGCTGCACTAACAGCAGTAAATCTACTTATAAGATGGACAGAGGGAGAGAGAGAGAGAGAGGCAGAGAGAGAGGGAGAGAAAACATGATCTAACAACGTTTGTGTCCTTATGTTTCTGTGGAACTAATAAATCTTCATCTGGAGCGGCTCTGGCTGGGCTGCCAGCTGCTGCCGAGTGTTGCGGAACATCTGACAAGGGCTGAAACATGGGCAGCTTCGGCAGGGATGAGAAGACCCGGGACAGCAATGTGGAGAACAGTGGGCTGTAATGGTCACAAAACAGAAAGCAAGGGAAAAACACTCATTTTGACACTCTAGGTCATGTAAGTCTTTGTCTAAGTCTACAGCGACTTTCATTTTTAAACTGAAAGATTACACTAGTTGGCCTGGTAACACTTTACAATAAGGGTCACTAAGTTAAGGGTTAGTTAATGCTTAATGAGCATTAACTAACCCTTTATTAACAGTTAACTAATGTGCCTGGTAATCATTTACTAATGGTGTTCATGTTAACTAAGGTATTAATTTATACATTATTTAATAGTCATCTTTATAAACTATTAAATAATGTATAAATTAATACCTTAGTTAACATGAACACCATTAGTAAATTACACATTAGTTAACTAGCATTAACTAACCCTTAACTTAGTGACCCTTATTGTAAAGTGTTACTGATGGTCTTCTGTGCTGGCAAAGTTTCCATGAAATCTATTCAGTGTAGAATTCCATAAATGCATGAGTCAATCAGATAATAAGGCTTATTATCACCAATTAAATTAAAAAAAAAAAAAAAAAATCCACATCAAAAACATGTTTGTCATTCTGTGACACACTAGAAAGGCCAAGCTGTGGACAGTTGACTTGAATTTTAGAATTCTAAATCCATTTTGCATCAGTAGGAGTATTTGTTGTGTTCTTTTATCTTTCTATTTTACTTGATTTGATTCTTCTAATGCAATGCATTTTTGCTTGTTCTTTTATATGAATTTTATCTTTTTATCTGTCTTTTATCTGCCTTCTATTGATGATGATTCTATTTGAGCTGTATGTTGTGTATGAAAGGTGCTATACAAATAAAGGTTATTATTATTATTATTATTATTATTATTTTATGGATACGAGCCAGTGTTGGTTTTCATAATCACACAGAGAAATAGTAGCTACAATTATATTTACCCACTTCAGTTGATGACTTGTTGGCCCTGAGATGCCCAAAATCCACTGGCTAGTCTGCTGTTAAATGTTGAGTCTTTGGAGGTTTAAAGAAAATGTCCTGGTTCAGTTCAGTTGCAGTACAAAGACTTGAGCTGAGTCAGGAAGAGGTTTAAATGACACACATACACACACACACACACACACACACACACACACACACGCAGCTGATGGTTTTGACTGGGAGAGGACTGTCTGGAGGTCTGAGTGGTGGAGGGAACTCACCGCAGAAGAGGTCGACCGTTAGCCTCCACTATGCAGAAGTGAGCATGTTTTGACAGAAAATGGATTAGAAAATGGGCAGTGGGATTAAAAATAGCCTCTAAAATAAATAAAGAAGAATAGCGAGAAATCCCAGAGATGAATGGGAGAAATGGCAACAAGTGGGACAAGGGAATAAAATGGGATGAAGTCTGGGGGGGAAAACAGTGTTGGCAGATATGACCTATGAGGATAGGCTGAGCCTGGAGCTGCTAAAATACAGTAGGTAATACTTTAATATCTAGCAGTGCAAACAAATCCAAACTACACTAATCCAACTACACTAATGGCTAGGGCCGCAATGAGTTTTTGATAAATTAAAGAATGTCAAAAATATATGTCGTAAATATATGTACCAATGGCTATTTGGTCCTATGTATGCCCTGTAAGCTACTTGAATTTAGTTTGGTTTATTATTATTATTATTATTAACATTATTTTCAGTGTAGACCCAAGGATTGTTTGGGGTTGGTTGGGGGGTGATGTTCTATATGCTTGAAGGGAGGGAGGGAGGGAGTGGGGGAAAGGGCGATGGGGATTCTACTGTCAATGTAATTGTATTAAAATTCAATAAAATTGTACTGGGGAAAAAAAAAATATATGTTGATAAATTATTTTCAACTTTTTTGAATGATCTTTATACTGTGATTTGCCGCCGATGGCCTTCATGGATGACAAATGATGGTGGAATGGTGACTGCACAGTGCAATGAACCTGCATTGATCGTTTGAACTCTTTTGTGCATTGATCAAAAAAGTGTCTTTTTAATTTTTTTTTTATTTTGTTACGCTGAAATGTTGGAAGGAAAGTGTATTCTTGATTACAGATAATTTGAATATTCAGTGTAAGATCGGACAGATCACTCAGATATAAATATGGAGAATGCTGAAAATGAAAACAATGCTCCCTTCTCTTTTTTCATTTCTTTTACATGCTCCAATGCGATAATACTTACATACAATTTTTTTTTGTGACACTGAAAGAAAATCTTTTATGGGTATCGTTTGACAACTTTTTCATGCCATTACAAACACAAATAGGGTAATAGGGCAAGTAACATTAAAATTAATGTGCGGGGGGGGGGGGGGGGGGTTGGACCTCGAGATCTTAAAAAGGGGTCAGAGTTCAAGGCTCCGAGGGCAACGACCCAACCGGCCCGGCGATAATTTAGCCGTGTTGTCAGTTCATATATTAAGCCAAGTTCTTTAGCTCTGCTGTAACCATTAAGAAAATACTACTGAGGCTTAACCAGTCATCTCCATTCATCCTCCTTTATCCAACATCGTCATATTTATTGTCCAGAGGGTTTTCTGTCAGACGTAAAATTTGTCCATATAGCCTGAACATTAATGAAGCATAAATTATTGAAATTTCACTACTATTTCTCATTATGCTTTGTACCACCCTGAGGTGGAGGTGCATTTTCCTATACAACGAATACTGACACAGTGTTTTATTCACCCTACATTACATACTAGTATCCTATACTTGACCTAATAATAATAACATGTAATCATCATACAAGGCTTGGTGTGACAATTTCAAGCTGTGGAATTTGGTTGATGATTATACTCTAAAAACAAAAGTTTCTTTATAGCACCAAAAAGTGTTTCTATGGTTGTAATTGTGCAGAAATCTAGTTTGTACAATATAGAAATGTTGTTAGAATATGATGTCAGTAACTGTAACTGTTTTTCTGGTGCTGGTTCCCTAAACAAAGACAAAAATAACCTTATTTATTTTTTTGAGTGTTTAGAAGTGTGAGATCCACCTATTGGCTGATGATAATAATAACATTATTTATATAGCACTTTTCTAATAGCTCTTTACTGACACTTTACAATAAGGGTCACTAATTTAAGGGTTGGTTAATGCTTAATAAGCATTAACTAACCCTTAATTAACAGTTAACTAATGTGTCTGGTAATCATTTACTAATGGTGTTCATGTTAACTAAGGTATTAATTTATACATTATTTAATAGTCATCTTTATAAACTATTACATTAATACCTTAGTTAACATGAACACCATTAGTAAATTACACATTACATAACTAACCCTTGACTTAGTGACTCTTATTGTAAAGTGTTACCGATTTATCTAACCAACTTTTAGCTTATTTTAAGTTTTTCATTCAGCATGAATTACCTCGACTACAAACATATTAATAATGGTATTAACAATAACATCATTACTAATAATATTTCTAATACTAATACAAATATTATACTACTACTAATAATAATAATAACAAATGATGAACAAATAATGTAAGAAATATACAAATAAAATAATAATTTTGAAAGCACGTTACCAGACTGCATGTGGAGCAAAAGACTGGCTGCAATGCTTTAACATGAATGAAACAGGGAAAAAAAAGAGAGAAACAGAAGAAGGGAGAGAGAGAGAGAGAGAGAGAGAGACAGACAGAAAGCAGAGATGGCGTAAATCTTCCTCTGTTGTGAGGAGGTGGTTTTGGTGGTTTTTGGGGCTTTGGCATTTAGCTTGTAGTGACAGAAGAAGCCAAGGTGTGTTTAAAGCCAGATTAAAAAAAAAAAAGACTTTATAACCCAATCAGGATTGTTATATCGGACTTTACAAATTTGGCTCATATTGTTATTGAGTTTGACTTGGGAGCACGAGCGATTTGCAACAGGTCAACTTTACTATTTGAAAGTGGTAATCTGTGAGATCCTTGATTCTTAGCCACTCTTTTCACCACTTTTGGTCACATGGGGGAAAGTGTGAGTTGAACTGCAGACTCTCAATGTGTTCGATTCCCAGCAGGGACTCTTCCACAAAATCCAATAGCTGTTAGACTCTAAGCCTCGTTTTATTTTGTCTCCATCTTTGGTGCCAAGTGGTTCCTGTGTACCAGAGGGTTTATCCTGGGAAAGACCTACACCAGGTGTTTAGAAAAGCATAAAAGTTTTCATAAATTGGCTACAAGTTGAATCACTATTGTGTTGTATCAATCAGTGATAGAGACACAAACATTTATTTATTTACTTATATGAAACCTTTATTGGTAACACTTTACAATAAGGGTCACTAAATTAAGGGTTAGTTAATGCTTAATAAGCATTAACTAACCCTTAATTAACAGTTAACTAATGTGTCTGGTAATCAGTCATGTTAACTAAGGTATTTATACATTATTTAATAGTCATCTTTATAAACTATTAAATAATGTATAAATTAATACCTTAGTTAACATGAACACCATTAGTAAATTACACATTAGTTAACTGTTAATTAAGGGTTAGTTAATGCTTATTAAGCATTAAATAACCCTTATTAAGCACTAACTAACCCTTATTAAGCATTAACTAACCCTTAACTTAGTGACCCTTATTGTAAAATGTTATCCATTTATTTATAGGAAAATGGCATAGATTATTAGTTGAACTATTTTATACTATCTGATTGTTTTTCCATTCTCTTTTTCCATCCAATGCCAGTCCTTGCATCAGGATCTCAGTACTGGACCTTTTAACCCATCATATAGCTGCTAATGAAAGGAGATACAAACGTTAGCATTTACCTCCTTCTGCTTCAGTACTAAAGAGTGAACTGTTTGGTGCCACACACACACACACACACACACACACACAGCTTCTATAAAATGGCCACCAGTCATTCCTAGTTTCTCAGCAGGCAGTGATTTAGAATCTGTTCATCTTCAGTTTTTTTTCTGCATTTTATTTCTTTATCTCTATAAATCCTCTGTTTTTCTTTTGTGTATTGTCTCTCTCTTCTGTCACTGGATATGGGTTAAACTCCCCGTCTCTCTTTGTCTCTTGTTCCTGTTTTTCATTTGGGCGTTTTACTGAATGTCCATCTCTATTTCACTGGCTGTGTCCTTTTCATTTTAAAGTTATGGGTGAGATATGGGATTTTATCAGACTGCTCTTATTGGCTGTTGGATTCTAAAAGGTTTAGGGGAAATCCAATCACAGCTTTATTATTTTGGCATTTTCACCTTTAGACGGTTCAAAGTAGAGAGAGAAAGGAAAGGCTGGTAGAGAGAGGGGACAAAGGTCTGACTGAGCAACATCACAGCTTTATTTTATTGAAAATAAATTCACCAATACACTAAATCTGATGTAGTACATCACATCCTGTGTACTGGCAAATAGAACGTTGACTAAAATGAAGTTCAATGAAATCTATGTAAATATTATACAGTGCTGTGCAAAAGTCTTAGGCATATGTCAAAGATATCCATAAAGCGAAGATGCTTTCAAAACTAATGAAATGAAAAGTTTCTGAATATCAAAAATTTACAATAAACAGCAGTCTACTGACACACTAATGCAGAAAACAAATACACATCTAAGACTTCTAAGAATTTCATATAAAAACTCTAGGGTGCCTAAGACTTTTGCACAGTACTATATATATGTAAATATTGTATAATATTAGTATTCAATTCAGTAACAATATAGACTCATGTGTAACGTGAAACAAAGAAAAGTAATAATGGATTTTCATGTCTATAGGTATATTTATGTATTGTTGTTGCTTATTATTATTATTATAGTACACAGGATAAGACAAGGAATTGTTATTGTTATAGTAATAATAATAATAATAATAGTAACTGCTGGATATTCGTGTTTAATTTTAAGATAGGTTTCACTTATTATTACTATTATTATTATTAGTAGCAGTAATAGTAGAAGTACCAGCAGTAGCAGTAGTATACAAGTAGTGTTTGTATTAGAAATAGTAGTAGCAGCAATGGCATTAGTAGTACTACTAGTAGTATCAGTTGTAGCAGTAGTACCAGGAGCAGTATCACACTGGTCAGCCATATTGCAGTCTATGCTGGTGTGTCAGCAGCAGACGGTGGTTGTGCTGATGAAGTGCAGAGGGTCTGGGGCTCAGGAGGCCATCCATCATCTCCATCATGGTTAAGTGAGGGGCTCTGGACTGGGACGCCACCAGACCAGGACCCAGTCCCACTGGTCTGAACTGGACTAAATAAACACCATCTTCTCCATCATCCTCCTGACAGTGACAGCCCAGCACCTCAGCCAACACTGTTATTCTACTGAAGCTGAGTCAACATCATCATCATCATCATCATCATCATCATCATCATCATCAGAGACAGAGTTTTTGGATTATATGGATATTGGTGTTGCATGGGAGAAGTTCATTGTCCAATAGGGTATAATATTAAATGTTTAATAAGTCTTTAATATCTGTGTATTTCACAAGGTAATTGGAATTTGTCATTCATCTTTGGCATATCCCTCTTAGACAAAGCATAGTATGCTACACCTCCAAATACAATTATATTATTAGCATTAAATACTTCTGTGGACTGGAAATGTAAATGTTTTTTTTACATATGAGAAGTGTACTTTTTCTTCTCTATTCATCCAGCAGTGGTGAGCCCCATTCTAATATCTGTTATTCTTTAATCATAATAACGGAGTAAAAAAAAAAAATTGCAATATGCAGTAAAACCAAAACCAAATCAGGAACAGATGCGGAAGCAAATTGCTCCGACTCACCACCGCGAAAGCCTCTCGGTTAGGAAAATTGATAAGAGATATGTGGTCCTTTTGATCGGAGGTCATGTAAAGAGTCGGGTTTACTGTCAACCCCGATGTGACGGAGGGAACGGACACAATGATGGAGACAACCCTGAAGACTCATAAGGGTTCAGGATGGAAAATCCATAACCAAAATCAAATCAACAACAAAAAAATGGAAAGAACAAGGAAAGAACTTGCTAGCAGGGTACAGACTAGTAGATTTCCGTTATTAGCATTATTACCACAACAAATTACATTTGCTACTACTACTATGACTACTAACTGCTGCTGCTATCACTTCTAGTACTTTCTCTGCTATAATAATAATTAAATATAATTAATAAGTAAATGAAAACCCTGTGTTCCATCAGCGAGTTCTACTCATCCATAGCAGATATATAGTCAGTTATATCCAGGAGCATTTTGAATCTTAATGTTTACCTTTATAGGAGAATTCCTGTGTGTGTGTGTGTGTGTGTGTGTGTGGGGATAGGTCACGTCTCGCTGCCCTCTGCTCTCTCTTTTGATTTGCAGTACATAAAACACATACCGCCCAGGGATAGGTCATTCACACACACAGACACAGACACACACACACACACACACTCACACACACACACACAGGTCAAGTGTCAGAGGTCATGTTGTGTCTGGAGAGGATTTACTCTCTTGCCTGTCAGATCTCACACATGCACACACACACACACACACACACACACACACACACACACACACACAGACGCATGCACACACCAGCTCCAGCAGAATGACTCTGGATTTGCACTGGACCAACTGGGCCAGACCAGCACATTTCTTGTTTCCACAGTTTGTGGAACTGATATTGTTCTTTTATTAAAAATCTGACCCAGGCTGATGTGGTGGATATGATGCAGTTTGATTGCTTACATATTTATTGTAGAATGAATCAATACTACACTGGATGTCAGTGGGAGGCCCTTAAACTGAACAGATTCTGAGATATTTTGATCAGATTCCACACAAGTATGAATGACTATGTTATATTTTTTGTTATTATTATTATTATTATTATTATTATTATCAATGATTATAATAATACTAATCATATTATTGTTATTAGTATCATTATTATTATTATTGCTATTATTATTATTATTATTATTATTATTATTAGTAGTAGTAGTAGTAGTAGTAGTAGTAGTAGTAGTAGTAATATTAAGAATAGAAGTCCACAAAATTCAAACAGTTACCTCTTGCTGCCACTAGGGCCCGCCACAGTGTGAGGTTTCCTTGTGCAGCAATGTTTCTTTCCACCCTTGTACTGCTAAAGCTGGGTACACACTACAAGATTGTTGGGCCGGTTACCACCATATTTGGATATCCTCACAATCACGGATGAAAACCTTGATCTGAAGCGTGGTCGGGACCAATGGTCCACACGGATTACCTGGTAGCTTGAAGTGATAACAGGTTTTATTTGAAACACACTAATCAGTCTCAGACTGAACTGAGCCACCCCGATCATATCAAACATGTTTGATATTTACAACCTGACGTCTGGACGGGTAGGGGAAGTTGTATTAAAAACTTATGTTACTTTTAAATTTACAGCCCACATTGACTAGGGCCTCCAGCCATGGCTTTACCCAAATTCTCTTTTTGTGTTTTTTTTTTTCTTCGGGGGCATATTAAAGGAATAGTTCACCCAAAACTGAAAATTCTGTCATCATCTACTCCCCCTCATGCCAGTTGAAACACAGGTGAAGTTTGTCCATATAACACACAGGGAGGTTGCCAGCACAACTCCATAGCAGCCTTCTCCAAAACAACTGAAGTCAGTGGGGACCAGTTCTTCAGAGTTCCAAAAAGACCTACAGTATATTTACACCATCATTTAGTGCAAATCTGAACTACAGCTGATTGATTTGCAACAAATCATGGTGTATAGGTCTTTCTATTCACAGTGTGATTGTTTGGCTGTTTTTGTTTTGGAACTCTAAAGAACAGGTCCCCATTGACAGTTGTTTTGGAGAAGGCTGCTACCAAGTTGTGCTGCAGCCTCCCTGTGTGTTATATGGACTAACACATTTCACCTGTGTTTCATTTGGCATGAGGGTGAGGAGATGATGACAGAATTTTCATTTTTGGGTGAACTATTCCTTTAGTGCATGTTTCATTATTGTGCATACTCATACATATTGAGTCACATTGGATGTGCAAGTTCCCATGAGATTAGAAGTCCTGACCTCAGTGACACATCAGCAGTCAGCAGGACGATCTCAGTTATATCTATGGTGTGACGTCCCATTCCTCCAAACATTAGCCAGGGAGAGCCAAAAAAATATGTGAAATCCGTCGTTATGTGTGTGATGCAATGCATTTTCAAAATCAGTCAGGAATTTAAAAGTCTTCTAGTGTGTTCCCAGCCTAAGCCAAATTTGTCTCTTTTAGCGTGGTCAGTGTTGTCACCAAAACTCAGCTATGTTAGCTCGCCTGACATTCAATAAAATTGATGATGAACTGAGCTCAGCAATTCAATACTCCTCATTTAAATTATGATCAAAAGCTTTTTACAGTTTTTCAAAATTGCTTACACACATTTTCTGAAACTAAGGCTCATTTTCTCGAAACTCTAAACACAAAACCACTAACACAAAACTCCACAAATCTCTTGCAAAATGAAACACTCAACACACACAACCATCAAATGAATACATTTTTCTAACAACCGACTGCACACTGATGTGCTCAACAGAAAATGAATATCTCATCAATAGGCTTATGCCTTTTGCATGTTCAGACTTACACTTGTGCACAGCAGCCAAGGCTGTTACAGTAATGTATATATACACAAATATTGTTACGCCAAAATACTTAATTTCAATCACAAATACTCTGTTTCAACACGTGAATATGTGTTGGATATGTGAAGTGTTCTACATACAAAACACAATGCAGTAGTAGAAAAACAGAAAAAAAGGTTTTCTGTAAAACAAAAACAAAAAAAATACATAAAAGGATTAAAAAAAAAATGAGGCTGCATCCTGCCTCCTATTTGGGACAGACAGCACCTCATCTACATCACAAGCCATGTTCACACAGCCTGGTCGTCTCTCAGTTCTGCACAAGATCTAAAAACATGATGTGATTGGTTATGGTACAAGAATATTTCTATTTTTCAATATGAAATGACACATTACTGTAACACTGGCCAACCATCACTGAGTAGCACAGGCCTACTGATGTGTAGGACTACAGTATACTATACGTAAAGAACAGTAGCATGGTGTAGAGTGGTGTAACAGCCTACTCTCTACACCATGCTACTGTTCTTTATACTGTAGGCCTATTTCTGAATGTCTGGATGATGGAAGCAGCAGTGAAGCTCAGGTTGGTCTGGACTCTCTGCCCAGCCTCCCTCATGCTCAACCCATGTGGAGCACATGGTGAACCAAAGTGACCCAGATCTCATCTGAGATAACTGTTCTCCTTGCTCTTCTTCCTCCTCTTCCTGTCACTCCTCTTCCTCTAGCTCTCACTGCAACATTGTTCTCAAAAACAAGAGAGCTCACCTGTGGCCTTTTTTATAGTGCTAAAGCTCTGATTTCTGAGTGAACAATTCAGATATTAGTGTTTATATGTGTGATGAGTGGATGTGGCCAGTTGGTAAATGAAGTTAAGCATTTGGGATGGCAGTGCTTCCAAATGAACACATGTGATTTTAGTTTTTGAATGTTGTGCCTAATGTAGAGAACGAGAGAAAACTACACATTACTGTGTGTAGTGTGATAGAGAATTGCAAACTGAGTGAAAAGCAGAAAATGTGCTTGTAGGTTTGCAGACTTGGTTTAGGGATTTGATTCATGAGCTTCAGGTTTTAGTGATTGTGTCCCAAGTTCCAGTTTTAGTGTGTAAACAATTGTGAAAAACTGTAATCCGTCTCACAGTTATGAGAAATTTGAAACCAGTTCCAGGGTTCCCTCTTCTGTTGTAAACTTCCATGACTTTTCCAAGTCCATTGACCTAAGCTTCCATGACCTAAAAAATATGTAATTCCTTCCTGGTTTGTTAATGTATTAATTTTGTTTTTCTAGAGGGGTCAACAGTCCACTCCTTATGCTGCGGTCACACCAGAATTGGCAGGTGTGAAGTTTTTCCACTTTGACTTATCTGAAGGTTTTTCCAGTAAAAAAAACATTATGAAGTCCCTCCTCAGGGTCGAGGTCTGTCTTGATGGACCAACACTATTGGCTTACTGTCAGATTATTCAAAGCCCCAGTCTAAATCAGTGTGGCACCTACTGGTGGACACTTTCTTCCTACTAGTAGCCTATTTCTTTACGAAGTGATTTGTCAGATTCTTAAAGGAATAGTTCACCCAAAAATGAAAATTCAGTCATTATCTATTCAGCCCCATACCAGTAGAAAATTGGGTAAAGTTTGTTAGTCCATACAACAGTCCCGGGGATCCTCGGAAGAAGTACATCGCAGCTTTCTCCAAAACAAGTAAACTAAAAAATAACAGGAAATAGCACCCGACGTCCACGGACGTAATTTTTGGACTAAATCAGGTCCGTCCATCGTGGTCATCATTTAGCCCAAAAATAGTTGTTGAAATTTGGGCTATGTTTAGTCCGTTTTTTTCTGTCCTTTTTTAGCCCAAGATGGATGTCCATTTTAGTCCAAATATAGCCCGACACAGACAACAAAACAACCTTTTGTAAAAGGTTGTTTTGTTGTCATTACCAAGGGTGACAACAATTCTGGAGGCATAGGATTCTTGAAAAGAAATATGGGTGTCACAAAAATACATACATAAGCTGGTGATTTTTCTTATGTTTTGGCTATTTTGATACAATTTTTCACAAATTCAAATGTCTTTGTAAATCATCAGGCCTTTGATGTGGTGGTATCAATATGCAATATGCATTTTTTTATTTGTATATTTTATTATCTAAGTAAATTACATGTTGAAATTATAGTGAAATTGAAACAACGGCCACATCTTGTCACCCACCCCTAAAATCATTAACACAGGTGCCCCCCAAGGGTGCGTTTTGTCCCCCATCTTATACACTCTGTACCCCAATGACTGCCAGGCATCTGGTTCAGCTCACACCTATTTTAAATATGCTGATGACACAGCATTGGTAGGGTTCCTAAAATCTGACAATTCATCGGTGGAGGGCTTTGAGAGGGAGACACAGGGTTTCATTCAGTGGTGTTCAGATAATTTTCTTAAGGTCAACGTAAAGAAAACGAAAGAGATGATCATAGATTTTAGAAGGAAACAGACAATAGTTTCCCCCTCCAAGATTAATGGTGAATTAGGTGAGCGGGTCTCAACTTACAAGTATCTTGGAGTTGAAATTGATGATCACTTAAGATTCAATGAATGTTAAGTCTAAGAAACTACAACAGAGGCTGTTCTTTCTTAGGAAATTGAATCACTTTAGAGTAGACCGTTGCATGTTCTACAAATCTGTTCTGCAGAGCGTTTTGTCCTTCGGCCTGATCTGCACCTTCGGAAATATGTGTGTTAAAGATCATGCCAAACTGCAGCGCAGGATCAAGACAGCAAGTAGGATCATTGGGGGTGATCAGGTGTCTGCAGCACAGCTGTACAACGACCTTATTTTAAAAAAGGCTGATCAGATCCTCAGTGATCCTACCCATCCTCTCCACCTGAAATTCCGAAGGAGTAGCAGGTCAAACTGCCGAATCCTGCAGCAGAAAATTAGAACAAGGTACAGCAAATCATTTGTGCCTACAGCAATTAGATTACTAAATGAGAGATAGATGTGTACCTATATTACTAGGTCTGGGTATTTGATTGTGTATATTGTACATTTAGATTGTATTTTGTTTGTGGGTATTTTGATTGTGTATATTGTATATTTAGATTGTATATGATGTATATTTTATATTGCCAGCATTGCTCAGGATATTCTGTTGACGTGTGTGTGTGTGTGTGTGTTTGTTAGTGCATGTACAGTGTACCTCTGTGTTTTAAACAAGTCTTAGGTTTAACTAACGGTAATGCTAATTAGTAACTGCACTTTACTCGCGCTGAGATATTTGATAGTTGTTTGATAGCTGAAAGCGCAACTTTTCCGTAGGAGAAAATGAAAAAACAGCACCAGCGTTTTTTTTCCACAGGTGTTTGGTGGACACGGCCTCTTTAGCTAACCTCCTCTCAAGGCCAAAGATGAGCTAGTTTAAGCCAGAGGTGGCAGAAGTACACAAATTCCTTACTCAAGTAAAAGTGCAAATACTCAGTTAAAAATATACTCTGGTAGAAGTTGAAGTACCGTTTCAAATCCCCTACTCAAGTCAAAGTATAAAAGTACATGGTCTTAAATTTACTTAAAGTATTAAAGTATATGTCGTTCTCCAAAATTCATTTCTAATGTTCTAAACTGGTTTTCTGTTGAGCGTTCCTCTGAATCCCAGATGAGAAAGAGTCTGCAGCTCAGATCACAAACGTTAATTCTAGCAGCTGAATTCACTAACGTTAATTCTCTCTCTTGTTGCCTCTCTCTTCTTCTTGTTGCTTCTCTCTGTGTCCCTTTTTGGTGTCGCTTTGCTGAACAAGCAGCCGATCACATCTGGCTCTTGATCAGCTGCTTCCGGGTCTGATGCGGAAAATAAAAAAAAATGTTGAAAATCAGTTGATGATTTCCCAAGAGTAATGGGTCTGTTTTGAAAATGTAGAAAGTACAGATTTTAGTAAAAGTAAAAAGTCTTCAGTGAAAGAAAAACCTGAGTAAAGTACAGATACTTGAAAATCCTACTTAAGTACAGTAATGAAGTATTTTTACTTTGTTACATCCCACCTCTGGTTTAAGCTTAGCTTAAGGGGCAATGTCTACCAAAGACCAGTTTTTTTTTATTACTTCCTAGGGAAGAGTTGCGTTTTCAGTGCTTTTTAAGACCCAAAACTCAAGTTCAATTTCACCGCTCATCAATGTCACTTCAGAGTTGTACCAACCAATAAGAATGAAGCAGTGGTGGGACCAGGAGCTGGCTAATGTTTATGTTGCCCTAGCTAACGTCGGGCTAACGTTTATGTTAACCTAGCCAACATTAGCCTATGAGCCTACGTCCGTATCATAACAACATGTCTTCACAGCTCCCCGCTCTAGTGCTCACCTGCCGCTGCCAAAGCGCTCGGCCCCAGCACTTCCAGCACTCAGGAGGTCTTTGGTTGACACAGCTCAGTGTATTCCTGCCTCCGCTTCTTTTCGGCGATCTTACAGTTTCAAGAAAAATGCAAACTTATGGTACAGCAGATCTTGACTAGCTAGTACTTTCTCACTTGCAAGATTTTAGCAATTGTAGCTACTGATGCTTTGTGCTATGTTTAGTTCCACATAAAATTCCATGGTAAATGATGTTGCATTTTCATAACAAGATGCCTATGCGCCAGTGGCGAGTAAAGCAGCATCACTTTAGACTGAACATCAAAAGAATTATGTTAAAAAGATTTTTGTATACTCTTTATTTTGTTTCGTTTTTTGTCTGACTGCAAAGGTTGATTTGCACCAAGG
Organism: Centroberyx affinis; assembly: GCF_046629955.1. Lineage (NCBI taxonomy): Eukaryota > Metazoa > Chordata > Actinopteri > Beryciformes > Berycidae > Centroberyx > Centroberyx affinis. Next base: position 155,073 of record NW_027278978.1, on the reverse strand, counting down.
CACAGTTATTTTTAATCAATTATTCTATGCATTTACCAAAATGTAATTCTGTGTCTTAGTGGTGATTTTCTTGGCAGTGCCACAGCCAAGCCAGTCTGTTTATGGGAAACACTGCTTGATGAGTTGCTATGCCATGTGCATAGTATCAACATGAACCAACAGGATTCCCATCCTGTTGGAGGAGTTACACAGAGTATGTAATGCATACCCTTTGGCCAGCACTTTGCAAGTAATACCATAATGAATTAGGGTAAGCGTACCAATTAAGCCCACTAAATCTACATTTTTCATATGCACAGCCTTGATTTCTAGCAGGAAGTTTAAGATATAATGGAAATGAATCTCTATCTACCATTTTAGCTTACATTTTGTTCCTATTTGCTTGAGGAGATTATTGCGAAAATAAGCAGAATTGGAATAGGTTCTGGGTGTACCATTTAAGCGCATAGTTCCAAATAAGCACACTCCATCATTTTTGTCACATAAATAAATTTAATGATTGTGGAAGATAAATAAAATAACACAATAAAACTACACCTATGCAGAAACTATGTCTTTCCATTATGTTTTTATGTCTTTATGGTGTAGGATACATGCAATATTGCATTACATATTTCAGCAAAATCATCCCATTACTGACAATGTACAATATGTAGGCCTATACAAAAGTAGGCTACTTTGTACTAACTCTACTCAAATAACAAAAAACCCCAGAAGGACCTATCCTGTACAACTATATTATATTATCTATATTATTTATGATGGCTCTGCCTGATGTCCTGACATTGATTTGATTTCCTATGTTTTGCAGATTCATCGAGGGCTTCTCTGCAAGGTTCCTATCCCCCCTGTCCCCAGTCCACTACCAGACATGGTGAGAACAAACAACAAACAAATGGTTCTTTCTTAGCCATTTTATGACGGGAATTTATGATACACAAATGCATACATACTGTATAAACATTGTAGGTTAGGTGTAGCACACTGTCATCTCAGAAGTGCCAGGATTCATGCTCAAATGCCATGTTGATGTTTCAGAACAATGCAGGGCTTCAGGAGAGCATAGCAGGAGCTCCCCCTCCACATCCTCTTCAAGATCAGGTGTGTTCAATTGACATCTTGGCCTACAAGATACAAAACTGTTTCATTTTGTTTCTGCTGGCATGTGAACTCACTGGGATGTCTTATTGAACGGGTTTGAAATTGTGTTTCAGAACAATCCAGGGCATCTGCACACCAGTCCAGCCGTAGAAGAGATTCTCTCTCTAGATGTCTTGTCTTCCCAGGGTGCATCTGGCAGAAATTCAACCAGACATGGTAAGAAAAACAAGACTAGGTGGACCTGGTGCAAGCCAGGCCATAGTGCAAACAAGGCGATATCACGTATACCACCATAACTGTGCAGGTCTTGACGCCACTTCTCATGCAACTTTCAATAATTCACGCCATTCATGCTCAAGTGCCATGTTGGCGTTTCAGGGCAATCCGGGGCTTCAGGGGAGCGTAGCAGGAGGTCCCCCTCCACATCCTCTGCAAGATCAGGTGAGTTCAGATAAGGGTTCGACCGACAAGGGTTTTTTGATGCAGATATTGATTTTGATATTTTTTACCTGAACCTGCCAATATTATGTGCCAATATTCAATATCTTTTAAATTTGGTCCGTCCGTCCGTGAGGCGTCTGTCCGTGAAGCGTTCCTGAGATATCGCGTAACATGAAAAACATTATGATGTCAACTTCACTGTGACATCATAATGTTTTGCTTACCACTGTAGCTGAGAAAACGATCTTGGGTCATTCTACAAAAACGGAAGTGCTGTCACTTACTTTTGCAGACACCAAAATCCTTTAAGTTGACCTAATAATCACATTAATTATATATGTTCAATAAATAAAGACTATCCTATCCTTGCAATGATAAAACAAAGTTTATTGGCGGAGGCATACAACCGCGAGGCGGCTCAAGTTCATTTTTGTAAATGGTTTATATATGAGTGTTCCTGTCTATGTGTTTACAACATTTCAGAATTTCAGAAGTGTGTTCTAAAGAAACTGGTGGATATATTGGAGGAGGTCAAGCGTGTCGGGAGGGTGGAGCCAAGGAACTCTGATTATCATGTCAACAAAATGGAGAGGATGGATGAATTTGATCGCTTGGAGGAACAGCTCAAAAGTGCTGAGGAAAGAAATCTAATGGTAAAGGAAGCTGCCCACTTGATAACCCAAATGATTTGCCTATACTCACTCACCCTGGCACGTATTTTTGTGAGATCACGTTGGAAACGCTTGTTGCCATCTCCTGCCACCGGTAGGGGCGCTAATTTAAGAAACGCTCCTGTGGGTTGTATTAGAGAGGATAGGAACAAACGACCTATTTGGTCGTATGGTTTGGAGGACTTCTTGTTTCAATGACATGAAAAAATATTTTCACCTTTCACTTTCAACCAATACCAAACGTATCTTAGACGATTGGCAAAGCTGTTTTTTTTAACGTCTTTTCAAAATGGCTCAATGCAGCTCTTACAGGATAATCCAAGTCTCTTGAAGCCAACAGATCCCAGTGACTTGAAAAGACCGATATTTACACCATTATTTAGCTGCCCTAGATAGGTAAGACTAGCTCGAATTAGCAGAAAAAAGACTTCCAGTTTAGCCGTTTACCCTTCAAAATAAAAGTGCAAGATTTGAAAATAGGTAGAAATACTGTTTTAAACCAATTACTTTGTATTTAATCGTCAGATTCAATAAGTAAGCACCCATATTGATGTTTGATGTCATAATAATAATGAAAAAATGCATGTATTACACTGTGCAGAATACATACAGAGTGGAGACTAAAGTGGACATCAAACCCTAACCCTACTAGCATGGGGGTGAGTAGATAATGACTGAATTTCCTTTTTTTTTTTACTCTGGCATTTGATCCAAGGACTGACAGGATGCGACAACTGAGCATTTGTCTGACATGGATTTAGAGGCTGAAAAAGCTTGGTTTACTTTTGTAATATCTGTAATGACTGAGTAAAATGGAGTAAAATTGACATTTATTTTGAGCTATGATGGGCCAGGAAAATAACAGTCATTTAGTCGGTTAAATAAATTCCTGGTTTTATCTTTTATCTAATTAAGTCCAGAGTTGTACTGAGATGATTTGGGGTTGACAGTGTGATGGTCTAAATGCCCTGGACCAGTTAACTGAATGTGAATCTGAACAGGATTTTGTAGTGTATTCGTACATAATGCACAAATACACTACTTTATGGACAGGCAAGGCAGGCAACTGCCAGGGCTGACTCACAGTCCACAGCAATCTCTCAAAATGTAGGAACCCCCCTAAACTACGGTACCCTTGCAGCGACACAATCAGTTCCTGATTCCTGATTGATTGATTTTACCATGCAAAATGATGAGGGCATATCTGTCCGGGAGTGAAAAAAGAAAGAGGAGGAAGAGAAAAGAAAACAGGACAGTGGTAAGTGGAGCAGATAGTGATGAATGATGATACATAGGAAATAACGTTAGTAAGTCAAAAAGTTAGTTAGCAAGGATACATGATGATGTCATGTAACGTTAGCCTAGCTAACTTTTGTTTTAGGACTAGGAGTTGGCAAGGCACTTGACTACTGCTATCTAGCAAGCTAACAGAATTTAGTTTGCTAGCTAGCTAGAAAGTAGTAGGGGTTTTTTTGTAAGCCGTTATTCTAATTGGCTTGTGGCTTACAGAAGTATGAGTAAAGTTATTTGTTTGGTTTTGCCTGACAAAGTGTCCTCTGGCTGTTTGCCCCCAAATCCAAACATAGAGAGACTGCGGAGCGCGTCATACTTGGAAAGCCAAGCCCACCGTCAGGGAAAACAATATCGCTAACAACCCGGCAAAAGCGGCGATAGGCCAGAAATCTTTACAGATACGGACAGCCTGACAAGGTTTTTCCTGTTTTCGAGTAGACAAGTCTGTCAAAGAGTTATTTCAGCACACTGCCTCCAACAGAGAGGAGAAGGTACACTGAAAAAATGAACTTAATTGGCCTCCATCAATGTCCTTTTTCAATAAAGCTGGATAAATGATCCCACACAGTGACCTGAAGTGAAATACTTCGAGCTTTACCACTACTTCATTTAATCACCAGGTAAGATAATAAATTGACCTTGAATAATTTCACTTAATATTGGAAATACAGCTATGCTTTTCAGACTATAAGTTTGAGAGATGCTGATGTGACATTGGTTATTAAAGTGGATTGTTGCTAAGTTAACTATCTTATGTTAGCTAAAAAGTCAGTGAGATTTCTCATTACTTTGCACCTGGACTGACAGTCAGAGCAAACTGTCCTGAGACCCACATATGAACACAACTCATCTGTTGTATAGAGAGGAACTGGCTCAGTTATGTTAGCTTAGTAGCAGCCTAATGTTAGGACAGCATGGTAGCTTTTAACATTCAGGTTATTTTACAAGACTATAACTAGATAATTACTGGGAAGTTACTGACCAGTGACAAAATACTGGCCACATTATAAGTCAGCATTGCAAGCATTCTACACATGCTTTGTTGAGGTCAGTACTGACAATCAGTCTCACAGCTTGAAACAACTGAAGCTGGAGAGAGTGACTCTACATGGACCAAGATCATCAGGAAACCACAAAGAACCCTGAAATATCTTTATTAGCAGTGGATTCAACTACTGGCTACTACATCTGAAGTTCCTTTCCAGGAAAATAAGTTGTTCTGTTCCATTCCATTCTATGTGCAAAAAACTGCTCCTATGCAATAAAAGTCCTTTGTTATAAACTGCCAATTAAAATTATTACCTATAAACCTGTTGATGTTTGTATGTAGATGATGTCCAAAACAAATCAGTGTTTAAATAAAGATGAATATGTTTGATCATTCAAATAGAAAAGTTTATGACAGAAGGTTATTGAGCAGAGCAAAGAGTTAAAAGATTTTGGTTGTTGCATTTTTCTGGTCAGCTCCATGGCTACTGTTGTTGTTGTTGTGTTTTTGTACCAGCTAATCTTCAGATTATTGTTCATCTCTCCATGGTGAAGTTATGGAGGTCCTTGGTACATATTTACAGCCAAGACACTTCTGAGGGGAAAGAAACATTGGGCCAAAAGCTCAACCTCAGTAAACTATCTATGGCTCTGGATCAGAAAAGTATCACTTATTTCTGTTTGTTAAAGCGACACAAAGCGATTTTCCAACCACTAGAGGGTGACAGAAACCACAACACATTTGTCAACAAACCACAGCAAAGCTGGTGGACTACGGATGCCCAAGGACAAACCGTGCATAAAGGCTAATCGAATAGAATAGAATATCTTTGTTGTCATTGTACAAGTACAACGAGATTAAGTTTGCGGCTTCCTCACTCGATGCAATAAAAGAACAATAAATAGGTAAAAATAGAACAATAAATAAGAAAAAAAAAATAGCAATAAGGTAGCAATAAAGTAATGAACAGTATAAACAGTGTCTGGCAGTAGTAAATAGACCTATTAACCGGTGAGCTGTGTCGCTCACTGGTTAACAGTCTTGCTTGGCCTTATTTTTCTCCCGCAATGACAAGTGAAAAGATAGGTCGCAAGTTTACTAGTTTGAGTTTACTCGCTCGCTTTATCGATTCCGCCACAACGATACATTTTTTCAGGAATGGGAGAGAGCGCTGCTTTCAAACAGCGAGGGAGGAGACAAGCTAGTTTTTAAAAAATTAAAAGCTACTGAACGGGCCGGGAGGAGCTTCGAGTCGGACCGACTTTGACAACAAGCTTTAGAAAAGAGGTGGAAACAGCAAGACAGCTGGCCCGTGTGTGTGGCTATTGGTTTACATCATAACATTTCACGAAAATCGGGGACTGCCCATTATTCCGAAACCCCAATAGTCCGAAAAATACCCACCCATTGGACCAAAAGCCCATTTGTCCAACAGCCCGTTATCCCGGAGGTGGTTGGGTTGAGGCATGGGGTCACTGAGGTTAGGGTTAGAGCAAGCTTACGGTCAAGGCTGTCAGAAGCCACGGTTGTGGATGGACCCAGGCATGGAGTTTTCAAACTATTGGGGTTTTGGAATAATGGGCCGTCGGAACAATGGCATGGCACCTGCAAATCTCCATATAGCACACGTTAGTTTCAGGATTGGTTATAGGGTCTGAAATCGCTTATTGCAGGTTTAAGTTACAAAGCGCAACAAGGAGGGTGCTTGACAAGGATAGATCACCTAGGTCAGTAGTTCTGAAAGTGGAATCCGGTGACCCCCAGGGGTCCTTGATGGGGTTCTAGGCGGTTGCCAAGCAAAATGAGGAATAGTTTAATTTCAATGTAATTTAAATCACAAGAAATTCTCCAAATTAAAGAATGTATAAGAACGACTATTGTAATCCTAGGTTTCACTCTCACCACTATTGTCTCCCTAGACACTACAATTAAATACTAAATCAACAATAGTGTTTCCTCTGTAATCATATGCAGCTGTGGTGCTTGGGGGGATAGTTCCAGTTTTGTCCCATATCTGTTGCTGTTTGGGTCCAAGTTATTTCAAGTTGAGGTTGTATACACTTAACACTAAACAATTACAGTCTCCTATTATGGGTCCCTGGGACTACATTTGATTTAATAGGATTCTGGGGTAATGTTGGTTTATTTGGGGGTCTGGGACATGAAAACATTAAAGCCCTGACCTTCTACCATTTTAGAAGTGGGAAACCTCTGAGTCACAGGCTGGGGGGTTAGGAAAGACCCTTATAAAGTGGGTTAGAAAACACTGTCTTTAAAGATCTCATATCATGTAAAAAGGATTTCCCTTGCCTCTTTGATTATAAAGGAGTTGGATGTCCAGGACATCCTGGAAGTATTATAACACACAGTAGCCAACTAAATCCACACAATCCATATTATAACACTGAGCCTCTAAACAAGATATTTGGAGTTCCATAACTTTGTGGCATCACAAAGGTATGCTCTGTTACCTGGTGCAACACAAAAGGATGGTTCCCCTCCTTCCCTGCTCCCAAACACAACCAGCAAACAAAAGGTTTAAGCCCCAAACTGTTTATTTATTAACATGTAGTGTGTATTTATATTTAGTTATCATGGGAACAGGCTCCAGGGTGGGTACATGGCCAAAGTAATAAACAAAAAGAAAACTAACACAAGTATCCTAATCTTACCTGTCTAAAAAGAACCAAAATTACAGGAGACTTACGTAAACTCCTAACCAAGGAAAAACAGGAGAAAAGGGATTTCAAACAAAAGGCCACCCACCCCTACAACTCCCAGGGCTGTCACAGACCAATAAACCAACAAACAGAACTAAAGTGCTGGCAGGTTGGAAGCTGGCAAAGAAGACATCTCTGGACAGGTGGCAGCAGCTTTATACTCTGGTGTACTCAGCAGGAACCAATCACCAACCAGGACACGCCTACACAATCACACAGTACAACCAATCACAGCACACCACCTGTTGCTCATTGTTGCTCGTTGTTGGATAGTCGTTCACAACGACAGCAATCCCCCAAACATCTCTTAACTCGAATTGTCACAATTGCAAACTACTTCATAGTACAAAGCGGTTAGGAATAATAACTATTGTTTGAGCTACAGTTATCTGCAGCAGTATTTTTGTTTCAGTATTCTAGCGGTGCGGAGTGGAGTATCACAAACGACGCTAAGAGGTTGCGAAGACGTTTGCGACAGTGTTGTTTTTTGGCACTACCACTAGGAGTCGCCAAAATCAACAATTTTCAAATCCTACACAAAGGGGCTTTAAGTGCTCAGGACCAAACTAGTAAACAGTTTCAGGGTTGAGTAGAGAGTGACTTGACTAGAGTAACGTCTATCGGCTCTCTTATGTTTCAGCTAGTTGAGGTGAGCATGGTGGATCCCCACTACTTGAGATGCCATACTGTAGATTCACCCGATTTGCCCAAATTATTTTTATTATTATTACCCTATTTGTCAAGCTGTATGGAGCCATTTTATGTTTTTTTTGGTCGTCCCCAGCAACTTCGGTTGTTTAGGAGAATGCTGCAACACTGTTTTGCTGTGAAGCTCCAGGACTGTTTTGTGGACTAAGAAACTTCACCCGACTTTCCATCGGCATGGGGGTGAGTAGATAATGACTGAATTTTCATTTTTGGGTGAACTATTCCTTTAAGCCTCATGATATGTCAATGGGTGCAGTGCCCATTGGCCAAAGGGTAAGGGCAGAGTGGATTTAGGCCAGGGTTGCTGCAGGTTTCAGAAAGCCACACATACGACATTTTAAGAACTTTTTAATGCTTATTGGACCAATTTATAAACCAAAATAAAGAAACAAAGCTGGCAAAACCAACTGATGTTTTTGAACATAGGTGATGAAGATGTGAAACTATAAAAGGACGGTATAAGAAAAAGGCAAAAATTGTTCAGGGACATTAAGTCTAATTCTGTTTAGCAAAGCAGATGTGATACATTTTGTACTACAAACCCTGTGTTTCTGCTGCATATTTTATTAACCTTGTGTAAGAAGTCGACCCATACCACGTAGAATTGTGTTCTGTAGTGCCATATATTTGCCAACTACTTTGGTGTACATTCTTTGCCAAGACAGTACACCAAATTTCAACTGCATAAAGGAAACCATTTAGGAGTTATGAAGATTTGATTACTGTAGTGCCACCTACATTCAAAATTCACAAAATTTGGTATGCTGAGGTGGAATGATGGAGCAACCACATAGGGCAACTTTTGTGAAGACTGCTCTTTGTGTTCACAAGTTGTGGCTCCTTTCGTGAAATAGGTGCCACATCCCAAATTGATTGACCTATGGCAGCCAAACAATTTGGAGTACCAAAAATATTTTGATAACTTTAGTCATGTGAGTTCAAAGATGCAGCATATCAAATCTGAGGATGATTGTATCAAAAAATTAAAAATGGTCGACAGAAAAAACGTAAGCAAAAAGCTATTCAGCATGACCCAGAAATTGTACTTGGATAGCAGTAGCACAGTTTCAAGAGGTTCAGGCAAATATAAGAGATTTAGGGGCTACTGAAATTTGATTGGTTGATGGCAGCCATGTTTTCTCATTGATCAACATGACCTCAGAGATCTTACAACCTTTGTCCAAAACACAGCATTCTAAATTGGCACATTATTGGCCAAACTATTTAAAGCTGCAATAAGCATAATTTTCTGACCACTAGAGGGCAACGGAAATGGCAACACATTTGTAAATAACACACAGCAAAGCCACTGCTCTACGGAAGCCTACAAAGGACATACATTGCAAAGCACTGTGGATAAAGGCTAATAGCTAAGGTAACCGTCTCATCCATTACCGGTCTCACTTTGACAGGTCTTTCTCTCGCTGAAGGTTACACGTCTCACAAGGACAAGTGAAGAGGTAGGTAGCAATTAGTTTAAGGATAAGCCTGCTCAAAATTGATTGGCTGATGGTGCCCATGTTTTTTTTTACTGCTGTACTTGATATTTGTAGAGTCTGTTGAGGACTCACACCAAGACCCAGTTCACAAAATTTCAAATTCCTGGGACAAATGGTTGAGGTTTATAGACAATTTTTTGTCACAGCACCCCCTGTGCCAATTATTTGGATGCACATGGCTCTAGTATATGCCCCCAAAATTCGGTTTGGATTGGACAAAGCATTCACGAGACATAGCTGAAAAATATCAAAGACACCACACTCACAAAATTTGATTCGTTTGTGTAAACGAGGGTGATTCAATAGTTCAGGATTTTTTTGGATAATCGGTTCAGCCTCCACTGATTCTATTGACACCACTTTAGTTATAATCAAATAAAAATCCAGTGACTATTTGGCAAAAATAGGTTTTGCAAATTAGCATAAAAACAAATTATATGCACCAGTGAATGGGTGAGGCTTCGATGAATTCCTCATGACTCAAGGAATCAGGGGATATGATTTTTTTTTTTAAATGCCACCGTTAAAAAATATTATATATTATAAGCCAAAACACAAATATTATTATTATAATGCCCCCTTTAGGCCACTATGTGTCATTTTTTGCACCTGAGTAGTGTGTAGACTTCTGAAACACTTTAGGCAGGAAAAAAATACATAATCCTAACAAATATAATAGCACCTATGGTTCAAGGTGGCCATCGAACAGGGTATCAAGGCACAGCCGAGGTCTGGAGATTGTCCAGTTCGGTGACATTCAGGGAGCATGTGTGCTGTTTGAGGATGATGTTGTCCTTCTGGCTTCATCGGACTGCGATCTACAATGTGCACTGGAGTGGTTTAAAGCCGAGTGTGAGGTGGTCATGATGACGATCAGCACCCCCAAATCTGAAGCCATGGTTCTCTCCGGGGAAAAAAGGTGGCCTGCCTTGGGGCAGCTGTCCCAAGTGGAAGAGTTCAGGTATCTTAGGGTCTCATTCATGAGTGAGGGTGAGAAGGATCATGAGGTTGACCTTACAAAATGCACAAACTCTTAATTCTTTCTTGTAAACTGTATTCAATATCTTGTGAGCAAGACTGAAGAATTCTTCTGGATGTTGATGGTTGCTGCTGGAAGCCATCTGGCTGGGCCCTGTCTCACAAAGCAAGATTAGTGGGTTGGCGAGCTAACTTTGGGTTTAACCCTGGCTTTTCAAAGGTGGCTCACTTTTAACCGGGGTAGATCACCATGGTAACCTATGCTCCGGAGCAAGTTAAGTTCAGGCTATCAGATCAAAACGTTTAACAGGCCCGACTCTTCACCAATCAGCTCTTTGGAAACATGGAGTTACCATTTCTACAGGATCTCGAAATGGACAAATATACTTCATTCAAATGAAAGTGACAAGTAATAAAGAGAACAGTTAGGCTACTATTGAATTACCAGACAGTAAGTGCTGTAAAATCACTTTGCTTTCCATGATAATTTATTATATCAGAGATATAGCAGGTAGCCTATTTAATTCACCATATTATCAATGAATGAACTTTACTGTTGCATATTAATTGCACTGAATTCTTTTTTGGATTCCAGACAGTGTTTGGTTCAATGCAGCCTATTGAATTTATATTCCATTACTGCAGCCCTGAAGAACATGAGGCCGACTTTATGAATAGAAAATCTTTTTACAGCCTCAGTGTGTCCACAGATTATTTTATCGATGGAAAATATGCCCACTGTGTCCTAATGACTGGGCAGTTCCTCCAGTAATCCTCTCTAGCCTTGGTAGCAGAAATGACATTACTTTCGCTGTTATGTTTTATAATGGTGACATTTTTTCATTAAGCCTATGAGAGTTTGTTCTTTTTGAGAGAAGAGCATAAATGTTAGTAATCCATTTCTTTCCAACACCCACTTTTGCAGTCTAGGCTACTTAATGTGTTGAAAATGTCAGCAGTATGTAGGGCTACCTATAATTAGGCCTATTTATTGTCTATGGCTATTATTGTTTATTTTACTATTTTCTCTTTCTATCGCATCTTTTTATAGTTTTGTGCTTACATTCTATATCCTTTTCCCCGCTGAATCATATTACTTTTGCCGCTGCAATTACCTAACTTCCCCACGGGGATCAATACTTTCATCTTACCTTATCCACATTGGATCTGGATCTGTCCATGTTGCGTATGACTGGCTATTTGTTACAAACCCTGTGCTCACAGCTGGATAGGTTAAATCCTGGGTTGACAGAGCCAGTTGATAACCAGTTATCCGGGATCGCCGATGTTAGGTTTTGTGAAGCCGGCTAAGGCAAAGATAGCCTGACTCTGCTGAACTCACTTGGTGAGACAGGCCCCTGGACTTCCGCAAAGGAAGTGCTGCTTTATTGGATAGTCACAGTGGAGAGAGACAGGAAAGACAGAGACGGGGGATGACATGCAGCAAAGGGCACGGGCCAGATTAGGACCCGTGCCGCTACGGTTAGGACTGGTGTGCACTCTACCGCAGTGGTTCTCAGTGTGGGGTCCGGGGACCACCGGGGGTCCTTGAGGGGGTTCCAGGGGGTCCTCAGCAAATTGATGAATTGTTAAACTTCTTGTGTGCTGGTCCAGAGGCTCTGATTGCATCTGTGTAGTGGTCTGTAGCTACAAAGTTTGAACAGGAAAATCATGTATTTTTCACTACTTTGCTATTGCCTTTCATAACATTGCCTCATTTTGATGAGTTAACACAGCTGGATAGCAAGCAAAAAATCAATACACTGACGTCAGAGCTTACCATCAAACCCTTTGATAGATGCAACTGTTCTAAGTATCGTTTCTGAGACGTTTATACCTGTAGTCTTTCAGAGAACCGGGAAACTTGTAACGGCTGTAATCCACTTCTCATCCATTTTCTGTTTGCCAGGCTGAACTGTTGTTCAGGAAACAAAATCACATCGGTTGGGACACAAGGAAGCGCAGTAATCTGATTGACTGTTTTCTTAGCCGACAAGCTTGTTGACTGTCCACACATCGGAACGAGCCTCCCTGGTTGTTCAGCTCTATAGGAAATGAATGGACTTTTAGTGACTTGTTGATTGTGTTGCTCACAGTGTGGAAAGTTAAGACTTTGTGTTCCTGTGTAAGTGCAGCCTCAGTCACCTTTATCTAGCGATGCTGATCTTCAACATGTACCAAGAGCACAGATGACCTTAACAAGAACAGGAGTGGATAAAGGAATAGATCTCTCTCTGACCGGGCAGTCCAGTAAAAATGCAATAATGTAAAAGATAGGAAACAAAATGAGGGATGCATGACTTTCTTCAGATTCTTATGTACTCAACTTATTTCTACATCTGATCTTTTCATTGCTCTGGCTGTATAAGTGCATGTAGTTAAAAGTAAAATCGAGCCCAGATTTAGTATGTCAAATATTTGGAACCATTTCTCAATACAGTTTGTCTGTCACAATAATCACACAAAATAAATCAAAAAAAAAATAAAAAAAAAAAAATCAATAAACACATTTGACAGCACTCGAAACATAACCAATACAGGAGGTGGGTTTACTTCACACATCTAGAAAGCTAGATGGTTCTCAGTAGAGTGCATACCTCGCTATGCAATTGTCATGATATGCCAGTTCGGATTTTCACCAAAAGTGAATTTCTTCTATGCCTGATTACCAGCTTGTTTTTACATCAGGAAATGCACACATTTTCATGACTGCATCGGAAATGAGATGACATGAGATATGCCTGTTCAAATTCCTGCCACTTTTAAGCAATTTTTTTTATTTTGCTGATTATCACACCACACGGCCAATCAGTACTATATTTGTTCAGTAGCCATTAGGGGTGCCTCACTGTATCAAGATTTGAAAAACAAAATTGTCAGGGAAGTTATGTCTACACTGGAAATGAGTACACTTGTAACAACGCATTATGTAATAACTCGACAAAATGTAATAAATCTTCACTTCATTATGTAATAACACCCGCATTTTGTAATAATCTGCCGCATTTTGTAATACACAGCCTGAACGCAATATGTAATACATTTCCCCGCATTTTGTAATAAATTATTACATATTGCGGTGGTTATTACAAAATACGGGAGTTGCACTTTTTTTTGGATGAAAATGTAATAATATGATGCATTATGGAATAACCAACCAAAATGGATGTCTTCATTCATAAAAATCGTTATAACATTATAACAACGTTTATTTTATGCATTCTAGCATGAATCATACTGACTCAAAATTCATTTTAAAAAGATACTATTAGTTCAGTAGATTAGTATCTTTCATTGGTCAAAACTTCATTAAATGTCACTGTATTCCTTAGCTTAATAGAAACTGTACTTGAGGGTTCATAGAGACATAGAAACTGCACATTTATTACATATTGTGTTCAGGATGTGTATTACAAAATGCAGCAGATTATTACAAAAAGCGGGTGTTAAATAATGAAGTGAAAATTTATTACATTTTGTCGAGTTATTAAATAATGCGGTGTTATTACATAATGCGTTGTAACAGAGCTCTTCAATTTCCCCATGTTTGGGCCAATAATGGATGGTTTGCCTCTTCTTATGTCTGCTGCACAAATGTGCATCATGAGTAAATGAATGTCAGTTTCTAGTGGCATTTTGAGTGAAGTGAGCATGAATTGAGTCAAGGCCTGGTTGACAACCTAATCAGGAGGCTATTTTACAGGGCAAGAGAAGATAACTCACCCACATAACAAAAGAAAACAAAACAAAACATTAAAAAACATAACATATTAAGTGTTGTTCACAATGAGAGATTGTTGGTTGTTGGTATAGCAACAATGTATCTAAAATAACCAATATCCAAGTTAATTATTTACCAAAAACCCATCAAGAATTCAGTTATTGTTCAAATATCCCCCTTGATAGAAAAAGGTTTAAATACAATATTTACTTCACTGTGTCATTCTATCTGTTGCTATGGTTACATTCAGTGGCCATGATGTTGTCATGGTGATACTTCAATGTTAGTTGCGGCTACATGCTAGCTGCTGGGCAGCCATAGCTGGGACTGCTGGTTAAGTTGGTAAACGCTACTAGAGTGACTATGATGCTGCATTCAGGTCTTATGAGAATAATCCTCGGATTGACTTGATGGTTAAAAGCAACCCAACGTGATCGAATAAAAAGTTGTGAAATGAGCATAAACTCTGAAACGCAGATTTACGTGCTGTGGACATGAATTATGTGAAAATTCCATTCCTCCACTACAAATTGGATTCCATAACAATAACACAATTTGGATTCTGTGACCCGAAATGGTTTGGGTTAAGGTTATGGTTAGGCAACTAAAACTGCTTGGTTAAGATTAGGGAAAGGCTTTGGTCATGGTTAAATAATTGAAAAATTGAAAATTAAAATTTGACTCATGGTGGAAATTTCCTTCGGCAGCTGAGAATTGAACCCTGGTCACCAGGTAAATATATATGGCCATCTGCCACCCCAAGCACAATGCCCTTACTTTTTACCACCCTTCTTCAATGTGAGATTACATCCTGTTTATAGTTGTGCTTCCTTCATGTAATCATTTCATGCTGGGAACATGGAATTTTAACACTTTAGTGCCACCAATACATAATTTGGTGTTTACAAGTCGTGTTTATTTCACGTATTTATGTGAGATCAGGTTGAAGCAACAATGTGGAAGTTATCACATATTCAAATGTCGTGTTTGAAGTTTTCTGTGAACTTCGGTTGGTCCTGATCAGCTTTTTCACACCAAAAATCCAGCAAGTAGTTGTGTCCTGCCATTTTAAGAGTTGTGATCACAAAATGACTTGTGATGAAAACCCTTCATTTGGCCCGGCCTAGAAGAGCGAAAGTAGCTGACTGACTGATTGTCAGTTAGTCAGTCCATTGTTGAAAGTTACTCGAGAAGTGGCGTCAAGACCTACACAGTTATGGTGGTGTAAGTGAAATTGTGTTGTTTGCACTGTTACAGGATAAGGCTGGTGTTTTTTAATGCATTGCTTACCGTCAACAAATCCTGTGAAAATAACAAAATCAGCAATGCGTTTGCTCTACTCCCGTGACTTCCCACGTACCGATTTTAGCCATCAACACAGAAGTCATTGGCTCCAATTGTAAACTAAAAACCTTGAAATACAGCTCACAAAGACATAGTTTAGTAAAATCGCTAACTGTTACCATGAAAAGTCAGGCTGTTGTAGTTATTACCAAATCAAATTCAAATGGGAACAAATTCTTCATTACGCCGGGGGCTATTTTCGGTGCTACGGAACTCATTGCTGATTTTGTTATTTTCATAGGATTAAAAATCACCGGCCTTTTCCTTTAAGGCCCATTGACAACTATAAAGATAAGTACAAACTATAACGATACACTGTTGTGCAAGCATTCACACTACAACGATATCGTCGGCACCAAATATTCCGAGAAAAAATGGAGCATGATTACTTTACCAACATGCTTTTATTTTACTCGCTCTCAAAAGTAAATAATGACATAGCCGAAGGAGTTGGGTTCATGAATTGCAGAAAAAGAGAGAGGAGCTGGCAGAATCAATAATGCTCTTTTACGCCGCTTTCATGACATTATTGTGCTTTGTTTATATGACAGTTAGGGGTAGTCACCAAGTGAAGCTGTTAATTTCTTTACCACTAGGTGACTCTGAACACCACATCTACAGAGGCTAGTCTCCATGTTGAGAGAAACACCTGTAACTTCACCATGGCTAAACGGGTTTTCAATAGGCTACTCGTTACCTTCTGGTCATAGCCATTAAAAAGATAGGATCATAATGCATTTGCCCTCGGCAGATCAGGTTGGCCAAGACATGATGCTATTTTGTTAGTTAGCAAGATAACTAGCAAATACTCTAGTTAGCGAGTATATCCAAGTCAGTAAACACGCCTTAAGCCCTATTCGCACGGGACTAGTATTACCTGGGGACCTCTAGTAATTTGTAATAATTGTGGAGGTCGTCTGCGATCTTAATCCCGCGCAAATCTGTCCGTAATTTGTAAAGTAAAAATTCCACCGCAAATTACCTACCATATTTCGCCAAACACAGAAGTCATGTGATAATATTTGTCACGTGCGAATCGGCATCTTGGTGATTTGGGGTCGCATCACTGCAGTGAACTACCAAATTCTCTCACCTCTTCCTTTGTAGAACTTTATTTTGATTTGTTTGAACATGTTTTATCGTTGTCTCTACATAAAAAGAAAATCGCTCTGAGACGGAACCAATGATACAGTTATAGTTGTAGTGTGAACACAGACATTCTACTGGTGTAGTCATAGTTATCTTTAGTTATCCTTCTAGATGTGAATGGGCCTTTAAAATTGTAAAACAAAAAAGTGCAACTTATATAGTATATCACTACAATGCAGAAGGCAGTATAGAACACATATTAGCGTGCGAAAGCCAAGAGGAGGCGAGACATCAATGGCCTGGCTTGCAGGTCAACCTGGTCTTGTTTAAATTAACATACCTTCCCTTACACTTGACTACAGGTGGTGTGGTCCTTAGAATTGAAAATGTTGGGGTCCATCACCAAACCACAAGTTCCCAAGTAGTATGTATCATCTGAAAGCTGAGGTGAACAGTATTTTCTAGTGGTATTTACCATCTGAAAGCTGAATACAACACCCCAATCTTAGCCTCCCTTCATTGGCTACCCGTTAGTTTTAGAATTGATTTTAAGATTTTATTGATTACTTTCAAAGCACGGCTCGGCCTGGCTCCCTCTTACTCTATACTCTGGCGAGGCCCTTCTGACAGTTCCTCGGTCAAGGCTAAAGACTCTAGGTGATTGTGCGTTGACTCTTAGGGCCCCTCCCCTTTGGACCAGCTTGCCAAAGGATATCAGGCGGGCAAACTCAGTGGCCTCCTTCAAATCCCTTCTCAAAACTCACTTTTTTAGACTTGCTTTTAATACTTGATTCGTTGCTCTTATGTTCTTTTGTTTTAAATTTGCATGTCTCATGTTGTTTTATTTTTCTTTTTACTTTGTGTTGTTTTTAGGTTGGTTGTTAATCTGCTTTTGTAAAACACTTTGTTTTTAATAAGTGCTATATAAATAAAGTTATCATTATTATAAAGCTGAGGTGAACAGTATTTTCTAATAGTACTGTATTTCCTCTAATAGTGGCCGGTAGTCAATTAAAAGCGGGGTCTCCGGCCGGCCCCAAATACAGGCCGGGGAAAAAAACAAAGGAAAAAACAACGGTGGATACCGGTAAACTCCTGGTGCCTGTTATATCATGTAACTGTAGTTTGTAGTAACATACAAGTACCACAAGATGGCAGTATGCCACAAGATGGCTCGGCCGGGGGAAGTCTCTGGAGCATGCCGTTGTCGATTACTGTAATTATCGGTAATGCATTGCAGTAACGGCTACCTAACGGACCCCAACAGAAGCAGATCAGAAAACAAGGAGGCTTCGTACTAAAATATGAGCAAATATGCTTATCAAACAGGGGGAATAAGAAATAAAGGCCTGTCTCTAATATGAGCCTGCTTCCAATAAAGGCCTGGTACCCTCTGCAGTTGAGGTAAATAAAGGCCCGGGCCAATATTAGCGGAAATATGGTGTTTACCAACTGAAACCTGAGGTAAACAGTATTTTCTAGTAGTATTTACCAGCTTAAAGCTGATGTGGGAAGCTTGTATCTACCACCTATCCCATATGACCTGAATGCAGCATTACAGAGAAGCTACACCAGAAGGAGTGCGTCTCATTGCCATCAGTGTCTTGTTGCCATCAGCATTTCATTGCAGTGATGCTCTACCTGCAACATTCCATAGCGTTCTGATTATTCATTGCCCTAAATTCATCGGCTGTTCCCGACCCATTAGTATAAGCAAACACTATTGTTTTAATGCATTCTATGTTAATCATTATAATCTGGGCACCAGTTTTTATAACATTTAGCTAGTTAGTTACCATAAAACTGAAAATACTAGACTCATATTGTATTGTCTATTACATGATGTGGACATCTAATTTAATTTAACACTTCACTAAGTTAAGGGTTAATTAATGCTTAATAAGGGTTAGTTAATGCTTAATAAGCATTAACTAACCTTTAATTAACAGTTAACTAATGTGTAATTTACTAATGCTGTTCATGTTAACCAAGGTATTAATTTAAACATGATTTAATAGTCATCTTTATAAACTATTAAATAATGTATAAATTAATACCTTAGTTAACATGAACACCATTAGTAAATGATTACCAGACACATTAGTTAACTGTTAATTAAGGGTTAGTTAATGCTTATTAAGCATTAACTAACCATTAACTTAGTGACCCTTATTGTAAAGTGTTACCAATTTACTTCATGTTACCCACATCACCAGAAAATCCATTTCAATTTAAACATTTCTCAGGAATGATTTACATGTAGGCTATATGCTAATTATTTTCATAGTATGCCACGATAAACAATGTGTTGTTGTTGCCTTGTTAATTTTTCCCATTCACAAAATGGAATGAATGCTAGCATCAGCCATCGGGAATTGGATCTAGGCCAATGTTGATGCCGGACGCTCCACGGCTGTTGCCAGTGCAGCAGGGTCAGTTGACAGGGAGAGTTCACTCGATGGCTGACACCCGATGGCAATGCCTGACGCACGATAGCTCCAGCGTAGCTTGTGCCGTTAGTTACATTGGTAAATGCTACTAGAGTGATATTACTTTAGCCTGGTATTAACTTCCCCTGTGTCACTTCCTGACTAGATGAACCAGTTTATGTCCTGTCACTCCACTGGTGAACATGAAGCAGCTCCTGCCCAATAAGGAATCAGCTTGGCTGTCCCGGCTCTTGTGACAGGTTGAGTGCAGCGCCGCTCCTTCGTCCACCAGTCGGCAGTCCCCCATCCTTCAGTGCAGTATCAGAGCTGGTCTTCAGGGTTCCTACTCGCTCCAGTTTAAAATCTCCTCCTTTGCAACGGATTTCAGTCAATTCAAAATCACAATTGTTTCACACCTTTGATTAGATTACACAGGCTTACACAGTCTTTCTCAGAGGCAAGCAATTAACAGTGCGGTGGTGAATTTCCAGACTTTTCTACACGTTCTGGTGATCTTTTTGTTTTTCCATACCTTTTAAATACATGGAAATTGTTAAAAAATCCATTCCAGTCTTTCCAGACCTGTGTAGGAACCAAATCACCAATCCCCTCTTCTTCAGTGCAATGAGGAATTCTACTGGACAGCCGGGGCCACGGTAGGCGGGACTAGGCAGCCACATGGCCAATCAAGTAGATGTTGTCATAGAGATGGCCTACAAAGTCATCCGAGACATTATGGGCTGCTCGACGAGTGTTCCTGATAAACTCCCTCTTGGACATTTTGTTTTTGACGTGAGGACTGGTCAGGTCGATGGACAGCAGGATCAGACTGTAGCACAACACATAAACAGCATCTAGAGAGAGAGAGAAAGAGAATAAGCTGTGATCAGACAGGAATCTTTTGTCTCCCGGACCATGTATGTGTGAATACTAACCAGGACTGAGGCCCAGCTCTCGGACAAGGCCAGGGTTGCAGGTACAAAACCTGTGGCTGAACTTGGTGATAAGGGTTTCCAGATACTCTCCCCTCTCCTCTGGAGCGTGGATGTGTCTGAAGAAATCCCGCAGAGCGTTGGGAAGGAACTGATTACTGAAGTTATGGAGGGTCACCAACTCATCCAGGACATCCCGCCTGTACACATACATATACACATAAACACACACAGTAAATGACATGATGAATTTCTTTCTAACCTTCATTAATTCGGGGATTGTTGACTGACCACCGCTGAAGACCAACCATAGTCTTCTACTGTTGGCTACTGAGCATCTCCACTGGAACAGTTTGGGGTTCAGCGCCTTGCTCAAGAGCACCTTGTTAGTACCATATTTCCTCTAATATTTGCCCGGGCCTTTATTTACCTCAACTGCAGAGGGTACCAGGCCTTTATTGGAAGCAGGCTTATATTAGAGACAGGCCTTTATTTCTAATTCCCTCTGTTTGATAAGTATATTTACTCTTATTTGTTTTCTGTTCTGCTTCTGTTGGGGTTCGTTAGGTAGCCGTTTTTTTGTTACTGCAATGCATTACCGATAATTACAGTAATCGACAACAGCACGCTCCAGAGACTTCCGCCGGCCGAGCCGTCTTGTGGCATACTGCCATCTTGTGGCACTTGTACGTTACTACAAACTACAATTACATTATATAACAGGCACCAGGAGTTTACCGGTATCCACCGTTGTTTTTTTCCTTTGTTTTTTTACCCAGCCTGTATTTGGGGCTGGCCTTTATTTGTTCGTGTCGACCATGGCCATGGCAATTATCGGAGACCCGGCTTTTAATTGACTACCGGCCACTATTAGAGGAAATACGGTACTTGTTGAGAGAAGGGAGAGTGTTACTCATTCACTTTCCCCACTATCATGTTTCCAGCTGCCCGGGGATTTTAACTGCCGACCTTCCTGACACAAACTTGCTTCTATAACCTCTAAACTATCCCCTACAAGTGGAGAGAAGACAATGTAGTGGTTACAAAGATGTCCTGTAACTGTAAAGTCACAGGTTCAATCCCCCCTAACAGCTAATTTTGTGTCCAACAGCCATGTGTCCTGTCAAAGTGTCCTTGAGGGGGACACTGGGGACACATTCAAAGATCATAAACAACAATAAAAAGATTGAGCAGCGCACATTTAACTGAAATATGCAGATTTCCAGTCTCTTGTGATGCATACACACAACAACAGCTGTCTTTGAGGAGCACAAATCAAAAGATCATAGACCATATACAAAAGACTGAGAATAAGCGGCCGCAGTTCTCTCGTGAGGATGTGATTTTTCGTGGTACACCTGCACTTGTGAGAATGTATTTTTCTGCGCTATTTTGATACCAAAAATAAACGTGCAGCCCATATGGCTTGCGGCAATTGTTTGTGCTGCAATTTGCATGGACGAAAGACTGAGAACACATTCAGGTTTCTTTTTCTTTCCTGGCGCAGCCATTGCACACGTTGGATCTTGTGTTTAGACTTTTTCCCCTTTTTCATAGGCTATTGAAAAACCCCGATAAAATAAAAAAATGTTTGATCCAATCGTGACATTGCCAATTGGGATCATAGGAGAGAGATTTGAGTCTTTCACTTCCACACGCATAACGATTACAGCTGCGACTAAACAGCGTGACTACCCTGGACTATCCTAGACTACCGTCGACTCTGCCCCATCTTAAATCGTGGCAAAATTAGGCTTCAAAAACATCTAATGTGCCCCCAGCTTTAGTCGCACTTGTATAAGACTGTATAAGACAGTGTATCCAGTGCAAATTAAGTCCTTTTTAATGCTTCCTGGAATTGAATTTAAGACCAATTTAAAAACCAAAATAAAGAAACTACCCTATTATGGCCTAGTTGTCAAACTATAAATGGGCAGACACCAGGAAATTGTTAACAGATGTGTGGCGCTAATACAGTTCCAATATGGGTTGGACTATCACCTATGAGCTACCACTTGTCCCTTTGTTTTGTTTCCCCACTCTGGCACACCAAAGTGGAAGTTGGCAGAGTGGTTAAGCACAGATGTTTGGATCACAAAATTGTCAGTTCTCCCTTCAGTAAGTTTCTCCTCATTAAAACTGTAACAGGCCCTTGTGTGGCATGGTAGAATATATAGTATAGAGGAATCACTGCCATTACAGGGTGAAGTGGCGATATGACTACTATTAACTGGATTTAAGACAATTTAACATTTTCTATGGCCTTAAATTTTTATTATTTATTTGAAGACTTTTTCAGACTTTTTAAGGACCCACGCATAAAGAAAAAAGTTTTCAGCACAACAAAGTGTTGAGAAAGTCAAGGAGGGGTGAGTAATTGTTTCTCTTGGTAGGAAGGTGGGGTGTGTGTGTGTGTGTGTGTGTGTGTGCACGCGTGTGTGTGTGTTTACCTCTCATCCAAGTAAATCCTCAGCATCTTCCAGTTGAGTCTTCTGGTGTAGAAGATGAACTTAGCCAGCTCTGTAGGATGATCCACTAGTATACCTTTACACATGAAATAACTGATACCCTACACACAATGAGGGAGAGAGAGAGAGAGAGAGAGAGAGAGAGAGAGAGAGACATCAAATATTCCCTAAGTGGAGGTCTAAAGCAGCCTGAATCCATCTAAAACCCACACACACACACACACACACACACGCACACACACACGCACACACACACACTTTGATGTTGAACAAAGTGTGTGATGTGGTGAAACCTCAAAGACACTTAAAATAATGACATCATCAAACACAGCTTTTGAGTGACACCACTGTTACACATACGCACACACACAGGCAGGGTAAAGGTTAAATTCTGTCTATAGGATTAGAGGCTGTTTTAGTCCACAGCAATTTATTACCTTGCATTATTGGTTATCAACTGATTGATCATCAGGTCAAGATCAATGTCTCTGCAAGGTAAACCAGTTGCTTGGCAACAATGTTGATACTAGCCCTAACCCTAACCCTTTGACCAATATGAGTTTTTGAAGGCTGATAGAGATAAAGATATTTTTGTATTCAAGCTGCTGACACCTGATATTTTGAGGCAATATTCAAATTTTTTTAATTTTCTGTTTTCATGCCAATTCCAACCTGAATATACTTTGTATTGTGAAAATGTAAATAAAGTTGTTAAAAAAAAAAAAAAAAAATATTACACAACTGCACATACAGCTTTTGGTCCAGTTCTCAAATATGATTTATGAATTTACGTTGCTTTTCAGCACCAATCGATCGGACAGCAACCACTAAAGACGGCTTCATTGTCATTTAGTCACTCACTGCCCTGTTTTGTGAAAAGACCGAGTTGGAGAAAACCTGTGCTGCCATTTTTCCTCCGAAACGCAAGCTTCCCTTGCACCCATAAACCAATCCCTTGACTGTGAACCTCATTTCACCGAGATGGAGGAAGCCCTCACTGACAAGAACGGGTGGAAAAGCTTACAAGAGAATAAAGAACTATTTGAGAAGACAGATGACCTCAAGAACCGATCATACCGCAATAATTTACATGTTATAGAGACTAGGAAGGAGGAGCGGTTTCTACATTTATGTCCAAGTTTCTAGTTGACCTGCTACACGATGACTCTTTTAAGACGCCACCGAAACTGGACAGAGCGCACAGAACACTGAGGGCAGAGCCGAGAGAGACCACGGCCGATCATCGTACGCTTCCTTTGCTTTCAACAGAGGGAAGCAAGTACTGGCGATCGCAGGGAAGAAAGGACAACTCAGCTATCAGGGGGACAGGATTTTCATCTTTCCTGATTTGAGTAATGCACTTGCTAAAAAGAGGGCCACGTTCAATCCAGTCAAGTCAAGGCTTTACCAGAGGGGCATACAGTTTCCCCTTCGGCATCCCACTGTACTTTGCCTCGCGCACCAGCAGAGGGAGCACCGATTCCACACTGCAGAGGAAGCTGAGCAGATTTTCAACCAACACCTGGACAATGAATTGGACTAGTATCAGTCCAACAGATGCGCACCCAACATGCCAATTAAACAATGACCAGCATATACATGCTGAATGGTGAGAAATAACTGTAATTAACGGTATTGTCCAAAAGTTTGATACAGATAGATATAGATAGATTTTGGTAGAAATTGGTTTGCAGCAAAATCACAAGGCATTTCTTCAGAACATCACAAAGTCACCAGTAGACATACTCGAACATACCCATATCATAATAGTCACCAATAGACATACAAAGTCATCAATGGACATACTCGTAGACATAATAGACAGCTACCTGTCATAATTTCTCCCTACCTCTTCATTTAGGCTGGTGTTTTTTAATGCATTGCTTACCGTCAACAAATCCTATGAAAATAACAAAATCAGCAATGAATTTGTTTTCCATGTCTCGTCCATGTAGCCGATGCCCAATGAAGCCATGTCCCAGCAGACATAGAACTCCATTGTATTAAAAAAAACTATTAAAAACATGTCAAAGAGCCATGCCGTTGCTCTGGCAGCATATTTCATCATCACGATGCACCGGGCCGGCCGACTTTTTCCTCAAACAACTTAATAAGCCGGCTGTAGACATGTTTGCGATCTCAGGAAAGTAGTTCCGCAGCACCGAAAATAGTCCTCGGCGTAATGAAGATTTTGTTCCTATTTGAATTTGATTTGGTAATAAGTACCACAGCCTGACTTTTCATTGGGGTTGAAGTTATCCGAGTTTGGACTCCTGCTTCCAGCGGGAGTCCCAGCAGCAGCAGGAGCACCACAAGCAGAGTTATTTATTTTCGATGAAGCCTTTTAAGGCGGTAGGAGTGGAAACGGGCAACCGGAACGCCAGCATTTTCTTGATCCAGGACATTATCGAACAGGAATTTAGAAATCCTTTGAGTCCGACCCCCGGGGAGGTGAAATGTTATGTACTGCGTAACTAAGGTTTGAACACGAGCCAATTGTTGATGGAATTTGGCCATTTATCTTTCCAGACAAGAGCTCTGACGGTAGATTTAGATAGATGCGGTAGTGGTGCTGTCAAGCTCTATATAAGTGGGCAGCTTAACTGGACCGTCTTGTTTGAAGTGGCAATTGTGATTGGTGTTTGTTTGGATCAGCTGAAGTGGCGCGCATGACTTACGTTTCCTGCCTGACCTCACACGCAAAGCTTCATTTACTCCCAAATTAGCACTGATTTGAGTGATATCTCATTGGCTTAGGAGAAAGTTTTCCATCAATGGAGGATGTTATTTAAGCCTTTCCCTCTTTCTCAATTGGCTGTCATCCGTCTTCCTACTAGTCTACAGTGGTTTATTACATGACATTGACTACTAACCTACTAGTCTACAGTGGTTTATTACATGACATTGACTACTAACCTACTAGTCTACAGTGGTTTATTACATTACATTGACTACTAACCTACTAGTCTACAGTGTTTTTTTCAGCTATTGCCCTCATTCATCTGTATATACACTCTCTTGTGTGAGGATGTGTGTCTGTTTGTGTGTGTGTGTTACCTCCTTTGGGTTAGCATTGAATGTCAGGCTGCCTTCATCCAGCTGTAGGTAGAGTCTCCTATATGAGAAACCAGCTGGTAGTCTTCTTTCGTAGATGGAGCAGTGACCCCATGTAGACTTACACAGCCTGATGGATTGACACACAGAGGATTAATCAGAATCAGAATCAGAAATACTTTGATTGGTTATGTTGCAGTTGCTCACATTCTAGAAGAGAAATATATATAAGCACAGAGAAGTTATAAGAAAAATAGAAATAAGAAAATAAGAAATATGTAAAATATGTGCATTATAGTACAATATATAACAATAATAAAATAGAAATAAGATAAATAAGAATTATCTACAAATATGTGCATCATACTACAATATATACAACAGTGTAAATAATTAAATCATTAAATAATTATTGCACAGTTGGAGTATTGCACAAAATTATTACCAGAAGGCTGGCATTATTAAAACACAAAATATAGTCCAGGTAATCTGTACTACTATTTTTTTCTTTTTTACGTGCATCTTTTATATTCTTTCAACAACAATTAATAACAAAAAATATACACAGCACTAATAAGGATCAAACACAAAAAACAATCATACAAAAGAAAAAAGGGTACATATGTTTAAATACTGTATATACACACATATACATACATACATACATACATACATAAAGTCATATAGCCTACACACACACACACACACACACACACACACACACACACACACACACACACATATCTATATTCTATACATTTTACAGTTGTAGGGAAAATGGGAATGTTCCTAACAATATCAAAGATAGTTTTCCGCATTAGTTGTTCTTCCTTATATATCTCAATTAAACTAGTGGCTGCTTTTTCCATCATAAGTGTCTCAGGTTTGCAGCCATACAGTTTGTTTTAACTGATCACTATTTTTAGATTAAAATCACCTCATGGACCTATAAAGTAACTCACATACTCACGGTTAGCCTATCTGACCCCTTGTGGCCGTGAGGGGGCATGGCAATGTCTACAGACAACACACTGAATGGGGATGTTCCAAATATCTGAATACTATATTCAGCAAAGCACAATATTTTTTTCCCCTCCAAATGTTTGCAATATAATTCACGTTTTAATAGTATGCCTATAATCACAGAGAAAACAGAGAGAGAGAGAGAGAGAGAGAGTCTGCGTCTCCCCATCGTACCGCACTATGTTTATGGATACATAACATTTAGGTTGGTGTATATATACTTCATTATTACTGATTGTCATTGTAAAACCGTGAGTTGAATGCTTTGATATCTCAACAATAGCAATGGCAATGATCACAAGGGTTACAAAACTTAGAAAAAAAAAAAAATTGGGATTCTAAACCACATTCACTTCCGGTTTAAGCTCTGCCGATTTCCAGATTTATCCAAATATAAATACGAATACAAATAATTTGGTAGGTGAACAAATACAGATACAAATACAAATACTAGCAGCTCTGAACATCCCTATGGATTAGGAACATTCCCTCGCCTCCTCTCTGCAATACTGCTGAACTGTGTAGGCTGCTTCGCATCTCGGCCACTGTGTGTCCTTGTTTCAATTAAGAGCTGTAAGTCTCTTGGCAGCCGTGCATCCTATCCTCAAAATTTGTTTAACTGTACATCCAATTATGTGTTCAAGAGACTCTATGACATTTTCCCCAAAATCTTTCACAACATGGCCATACCAAATGGAAAAAAAGTATCCTTTCCCTTTTTACAATGCCAACATAGGTCAGACTCTGAAGCATTCGTCTGTTTCAATATAACTGCAGTGAAGAAAACCTGATGCACATGATTATAATTGATCATTTTGTTATTAACATATCTGGAAGCCCTGTGGAGCTTCCTCCAAATGGAAGGTTTCAAGAGATTTCCCAATATCTTATTTATTTATTTGTTTGTTTATTTATTTATTTTATTTATCCTTCATTTAACCAGGTGAGTCCCATTGAGATCGAAATCTCTTTTTCAAGGGAGCCCTGGGGCAAGTCAAAAGCAGCAGCCAATACACAACAATGACAAAGAGCAACAAAACAAAGACACAACAATAAATAACATTTTTATCCACAAGACAGCCACTGCCAGGCTCCATATGTCTGACAATATGGATTCAATATGGATTCAATAAATATAGATATACCTCTAATCTGAAATCTGCTTTATGTAGCATGTGTGGCGAGTGATAATGTAACAGCTAATAGCTGCTGTACAATGTAATAACTTTTCACATTAATAAAATGACATTTTGTCAAAAATGTAATAAAATCTGATGAAGAAACATGTTTACTGATAATGTAAGAAATACATCTCTAGTTAGCAGTACTGACAAGCATCTATATGTTTCAATGTTGGGTAAGTGGCTATAGGATTTTAATGTCAATGTTGAACTGTGCATGTCTGAACACACAGGCCAGGTTTGACTAGTTCAGTGGTTCTCAACACCACCAGGGGTCCTTGAGGGGGTTCCAGGGGGTCCCCAGCAAACTGATAAATTGTTAAACTTTAGCATTATTTAATTTACAAAAGTTAACACAATTAGAAATGTAGAAGAATGACTATTTTGATCATAGTTCCACTGTTATCTATACCTACAATACAGATATATATAATTTTGTCCAGAATTCCATGACTAACAATAAAAATATTCTCAGATTTGGGTCCGAGAGACAAAATCTCATCAAATGGGGGTCTGAGGCTCTAATGTTGACTAAATTAGGGGTCCTTGATATGAAAAAGGTTGAGAATCACTGGACTACTTTATCTTTCCTGTGGTGGTAACCCCTACTGGCCTGCAGAGGGCGATGACTGACTACTATTACTTGATGTGCTTTACATCTATCTTTTTCTGTTGAGGAATCACTTTCAAAAACCATTTTGCTAATCCATCGTCCTGTCTGGAATAATTTCACTCCCCTGAGAGCTGAGAAAGATCCAACATGTGGATATTAGAATATCGTACATATCAGATCATAATTAGACCTATCGTGTGTGATCAATCAACAGGCTGTTATTATTAACGAGTCTGATTTTTCTGGCAAAATACATGAACTAATGACATAAACCGTAGATGAGGGACAGAGAACTGAGTATGACAACTGTATTGATAGTAATGATGTTACCAAGTAACACTATGTGCTGAATACTGTTACCCAGTAATACCCACAGAGGTCGATCTCAAGCTGTACTATATAACCTCTGACAAGCCAATAAACTGAGCTTTTGGATGAATAACATGGTGACCTTCCTCCCTTAAAACAACAAGCAAGAAAGCTATTGTGAGGATGAAAGTAGGATTACTTACTGTAGAAGCATCATCTTTTTACTCATTCCTATACACATTGTGACAACGAAGCGATGGTGTGGAATAAAGCCATCATTCAACAACTACACTGTCTTGAAATCTATCCAGCTTAAGAAGGGGAACTCTGTAGCGTTTTTGCAAAAATCCCTTTATTGTAAGTACCTATAGAAGTCATGTTTCCTAATATCGTGCTTTTCTTTCAGATTTTGAAATGACTCTCCAGCTCCCCTTTTCCCCGTCTTCTAAAGGTGCACCATGCAGTGATTCCTTTTTCCACCCACTGTTCGAATCTCTGATCATACATTGCGGGTTTAAAAAGACTATGAAAAGCTACCCATTTCAATATGCCTAAATCTTTCTGTAACTTATAATTTTTCACCATTAAATGTCCCATATTCAAAATTTTCCAGTGCTATATTGTATGTCTTGAGGTCCATTAAATACTGTTTGTGTGGTGTCATGTTCCAAAAACACTCTCAGTCCATTTTTACATTTTCCAGCATCTCTCTGAGCCTTGCCAAGAACAGGCTGTTTCTGTTGCTGTGTCGTTAAGGCTCATTAATATTAACGAGCCCTCTGTTCTGATTGGCTAACCGTTTCAAGAGTGAAACGTGAGACACCGCAGAGCCGGCAGCTATAGACAGCGACAGGTAGGGAAAACTCTCCAGTAATAAACAATGACAACTGCTCAACAGCTTTGAAAAAAATGCTTTGTTACAAAAATGATAATGAGCGAACCTTTGTGACGCCACAAAGTTACGGAAGTCCAAACGGCTCGTTTAGAGGCTCGCTTTGCTAATATGGATTGTGTGGATTTAGTTGGCGACCGTGCCTTTTGATACTTTCACCATGTTTAGATAGACCATCCAACTCTATACTATAATCAAAGAGGCAAGGGCAATCCCATTTTCCACGATATGGGAAATTTAAGAACCATAATTCTGTAAGTGGATCTATGTTAGTTCTCATATTCTTGTATAACTCCTTATGTCCTATTATGCACTGGATTGGATATCCATCTAACTCTTTTTCCATGTCTTTCCAATTCGCAGCATAATCTGGTTTACACCAACTAACAGTGGGCCTTAGTTGTGCAGCATAACAATATTCCTTCAAATTTGTGAGAGCCATACCTCCTCTGTCTTTGGGCAGCTGGAGAGGTTTGTATCTAATTCTAGGCCTCCTGCCACCCCAGATAAATCATTCTGTCCCAGGCCATGAATTGGTTTTGAGGCACCTCCACTGGTAGAGCCTTGGCAGTACATTCATTACCTCCGCCAAGGAGGTTATGTTTTCGGTGCCGTTTGTTTGACTGTTAGCAGGATTATGGAAAAACTACTGGCCCGATTTTCATGAAACTTGGTGGAAGGGTGTAGCATGGGCCAAGGAAGAACCCATTACATTTTGGAGCGGATCCGGATCCGACTCACGAACAAGCAATAACAGCACAAACCTTGGCGGAGGTCTGAGCTCTCCGCTCTCCGAGTGCCCTTCTAGTTTTCACTGTCTCAATTCTTGAGTTAAGCTAGGTCTGACTTTAAGGTGGGCTTCCATGGGCTTGCACACTCATCATCCCTTATGTCCCCCCTCATACCCTGTGATCGCAGGATGTTTCCTTACTGTCCCTAGAATCAAGAAAAAAATTCAGCAGGCAGTACAGTGCTCTCCTACTGAACTCCCTACCTCTGGAACCGACTCCCTGTTACGATTAGTGTTACGGTCTGTCTTTCTTCTTCTCAGACACCGGTGTAGCATTTCAACCTGGCAGTGGACGCGGGTGCTGCCCTAGCCCTTAAGGTTGTTAGTACTGGCCAAAGTCCCATCTCTGATGCTATTTCTCCCTGGCTGTGAATCGCAAGCGCTGACTGTGGCCCATCTTATATAATATATATATATATATATATATATATATATATATATATATATATATATATATATATATATATATATATATATATATATATATATATATATACAATATATATACAATATAATAATATAGCCTAATAATATAATCAAATAACTGTCCCTCTTCTAACTTTGCATGTGTAGAGAGTGTGAGTGAGTGTGTGTGTGTGTGTGTGTTAGGGGGCTGAGATGCTTGGGAGAAATATTTAATCAAACTGATCATTTGTGATAGATTTAATTGTACATATGTGAAGTAAAATATTTTGAAATCAGCTCTCTACCCAAGGTGGAAAAACTATTTCTTGCAGTACTGAGGTTTTGAGCTCTGTACAAGCCATATTTTTTGGGCTCTGGTTGATTGACTTAACAGTGTTTCACTTGTTTTTTCATTGTTCCCTATTTTAGCACTTGTTCAAAATCAGTAGACATCATTATTTTACATGACAAATAGTGGTTAGAATAAAGGAAGGAAGGAAGATGTACTACCTCTCCATGTGTTTCATCAGCATTTGCATGTTCTGATAATATTCTAAGAGGAAAACCTGCATGGTGCTTTAAAATGTGCCAGAGAGATTGATGACAAGTTGCTGTTGTTTTTTTCCTTTTTTTTCCCCACTCGCTCGCCTCACTTTTTTGAAAGGGGAATCTGTTAAACACCTAATTAAATTTGGAATGCCTAAGTGAAATTAAAACTCTAAATCTGCTCTCATTTTTTACTTGAATATTTCACACAGTACCTGATTCTATATATGAAATATGTAGAAAAAATATAGGGAATATGTGGAAATATGGAATATATGGAAAAAAATATTCTTGGCAGGTAATTTTTCTTTGGTTTACCAGCCCTTGGTAGGTGAGCAAAAAAGTTAATTTTGGAAGCTGCTTACAAAGTAATACAACACTATCGCATTATTAATTGACAATGCAAGATATCATATATGTCAAAGACAGAAAAGCTACCATATGTGGCAATAATTTGTAATGGAAAAGTAGGCAAATTTTGATGCAAGGATTTTTAAAACTTCAAAGCAGCGCTTGATGGGTCAGGAATCAAATGGCTTTGGTTAGGATAGAGAAATTCTAATGAGCCGCTATTTAATTATGCTTTGGGAAGATATTGAGAAACAAATATAACCCAGTGTTGGTCTCAGTTCACTTTCAATTCAGTCTGTACACAAGCTTAACAGAAACTAGAGATGAACAAGAGCATAAGAATCTCTACATCCATCCATCCATCCATCCATCCATCCATCCTTACCCCTGCCATAGATATTCGTCGTTTCCCAGGTCCTGCCACACACAGCCGGCCAGGCACAGATCAGTAGCATTCAGATAAGACAGTATGGTGATGCCTAACTCTGGTGGCAACATCTCCAAATCTATAAAGCCACGCTGGTCTTTACCTACAGTCACCAAGACAGAGAGAGGGGGAGACAAAGTTAGAAAACACATTTTTAGATTAAGATTCTCCTGTACTGTTTCCCATTGACTTCCATTGTAAAATTAGACAAGGAAAATGTCCTTGAATGTACACACTCTGGGTTTATCTCACATTGTGACATGGAATTATTAAATCCTAAGAAGCTAAAGATGGTCTTTTTTAAAGCCTAAGTATTGGTACAGAGATATAAAGTTGGTGTTTTTATGCATAAGTATTGTTACAGAGGGCTAAAGTTGGTCTTTTTAAACACTAAGTATTGACAGTATAGTTGGTATTTTTAAAGCCTAAGCATTGTTACAAAGAGCTAAAGTTGGTCTGTTTTAAAGTGTATGTATTCAGTCAGAGAACAGTTGATCTCTTTAAATACTAAGTATTGGAACAGACAGTATAGTTGGTCTTTTTAAAGCATAAGTATTGTTAGAGGGAGCTTGAGTTGGTCTTTTTAAGGCCAAACTATTGTTACAAAGAGCTAAAGTTGGTCTTTTCAAAGCCTACATATTTTTACAGAGAGCTAAAGTTGTTAAATACTGGTGTACTACTGTCAATGTCAAATAGACATCTAGATCTAATGATTTCCCCCTGTCATTTTGCAATGCATGCCATATGTATTCAGATGTTTTAACATTTACACACTTTTTGTAGTTTTGAAAACTTTATGATGTCAAACCTAGCTTGGAATTAACTGTTGTCCTGGCTAACAAAGACACGCTAAATAAAAAGACATGGTTTTGACAATACATTTTCTAAGGAGGTGTTTTTGAGGGATTATTTCCATTTCTTTCAAGCACAGCGAAAGGTAATGCGCACTCTTATATGAAAACGCTCAACTCGGACACAATGAAACAAGTGTAGTATGCATATTTGGTGTATGTGTATACGCTACAGCGTGTAGTGGGGAAAAGAGCACAGAAGGAACGATGTTGACTTTAAACCGCCATTAGGAAATCAGTCTTAAAGTCTTGAAGTCTTTTTCAGTTTTTAGGGTGGATGCGGTAAATGAAACGGTATTCGAGGTCTGCACAAGTTGCCATAGAGGTTAATGCAAAAGTACAAGTCGTCAATGAGTTTAACGCAAACTGTGAAAAGTTGACAGGGTGCCTTCGATTTAGTCAGTGGACAGAGTGTGTCTGTAGAAAACAGGTGGCAAATCCAGTCTGCCCAGTTGTGCGTCAAGGTACATGTTTAAAAGCACACCTAAATGGAGCAACACTGTTGGAAATTCCAAGGTCCCCTGGGCTAACAGGGGGCTCTGAAATATGCCAATTTGTTTTTTGATAAATATTCACAAAAAATATGTATCCAAGTATTAATATAACTGATGATAGTTAGTAAAAATAACCATTTAAACAATTTATAGTGAAATCATACAGTGGAGCCAAACATAATGCAACACCTAGTGGAACACTGCCCCTCAACACTCTTCTCAAGCTCTCTGGCACAGCAGCATAATTGGAGCTCGTGCATAATTGTTGCTGATTCAACAGAAGGATATTTTTAACTACTGATATAGGTAAGAAGAAGGTGCATTATAACATTGGACACTTCCCCTTCTCCTTTCCCACCTCTCCCCCTCACTAATGCGCCCATTAATTAGTATGCACCCGTGACTGCTACGTTGTTTAGTCTTATTATAGACTAGCATAGCGATGTTAGCACCTGCGACATTAAATTATAGCTAAACCCCAAAACAACTTTTTTCAGCTGAAAACCGATGTATTTGGGTATTTAGTAATGTTGATGATGGATTCAGGTCCAAATCTTGACATTCTACATATATGCATAGCGACTGCCCCCTACTGGTTGAAATCCAGCTATTGCAATTGAATTTTGCAATTGGCTGATCGGTGGTGCCAGGTGATGGTGGTACCCTGCACACCATCATAAAATCATCATAAGATTAACTAAACTGAGGATTGACCTATATAAAACAAAACAGCTTACACAAGATACCAAAATATCTACCACATATATTATGTCATAATCTAAAGTTTAACATTGTACTTATTTTATGAAAAGATTTTGTATTAATTTAGAGTCAGATTAGCCTTGAGCGCATATTGTTCTAGCAATAAACATTATGGCGTCTGCCAGTGGGCTATGTAGCATAAGGACTGGT
Source organism: Centroberyx affinis (assembly GCF_046629955.1). NCBI lineage: Eukaryota > Metazoa > Chordata > Actinopteri > Beryciformes > Berycidae > Centroberyx > Centroberyx affinis. The sequence goes on along the minus strand of NW_027278978.1, from coordinate 120,843 downwards.
TTGGCTATTATTTTGGCTACACTTGTCCATTTATATTATTTTGGTAGCATTTTCCATTTATAGTGTAAGTCTGTTTCACAAAATGCATGTTTTCAAGTGAAAATGATACATTTTCAAGCATTTCAAACTTACTTCTACCGTTGGATGTTCTTGTAATTCGTCATTCGTCCCCATGGATTTAACAGATGATAATTGCCAATTCTCTCAGCTTTCAGTGTTAAACCTGGACTATATTTTGCCCAAGCTTGGTGCATTGGCGCCCCATCCCCCCACTGTCACCACTGACATCAGTTGTTTTGGAGAAGGCTACTATGGAGTTGTGCTGGCAACGTCCCTGTGTGTTATGTGGACAAACAAACATCCCCTGTGTTTCAACTGGTATGAGGGTGAATAGAGCGATAACAGAATTTTCATTTTTGGGTGAACTATTCCTTACAAGCAACAAACATCTCGGAATCATGCACAAGCCAGATTTTCAGATTATGTCTTAAAAATGACAAATACCGTAGTTACATCATACAGTCAATGTATCTTTACTACCAAAAGCACAACAGTCCACAATGAAATCTTCACGCCTGATATTACGTACGTAACGTAACGTGATTCCCTATTGTTGATTTTAACTTAAAATTTTAACGAAAAGGTTACTTTTTTTTTGCCAACTTTGTTTTTTTTTGCCAGCTTCTACTTATGCAGGGGATTCCGTCCGCCATTACATTAACTGGATGTACAGCCATTCGGTTGTGCACCTGCGCTATACCCCTACCATAATGATTGTAAACAATGTGCCTGAACAAGTCTCAGAGTGCACACCACAGAACTGGAATGAGAAAAATGGTAATGTTATTCAAATCTGCTAGTCTTGAAAAGTATCACCCATGACCGAACAAACAAACTAATACATTAATAACAAATAAAATAAACCAGCAACTTTGACAAAACCAAATGAAGGCTTCATGTTTACTGTGATGGAATATCTAGCTCTGTGGAAGTTGTGGAAGGTAGCACATGGCTGCATCTGAAGGTGGGAAAACGAGCCCTAATATCTCCAACTGTTCTGACTGTATGCAGACACTACCAGGAATAATGGAAAGGAGAGGGGCAACCTAGACCCTTGACACAACATAAAAAACAAAACAAAACTGAACAACAGTCTTATCCTTAAAGCCTAAGTACTGCTACAGAAAGTTAAAGTTGGTCTTTTTAAAGCCAAAGTTTTGGGCAGAGAGTTAGCAGTGTGTGTGTGTGTGTGTGTGTGTGTGTGTGTGTGTGTGTGTGTGTGTGTGTTCATACCTCCCCTGCGTGTTCTCAGTAGTTGGTAGATGTCGGGACCATGACAGTGCTGGGGGGCTCTTCTCTGCGGGCCTCCATCTCTCACTGCGGAAACAAATCAAGGTATTAGTTAACTTTTTTTTTTCATTCATTCATTGTAACTCATTCCACCTAACCTGGCGGGACCCTAAATGTCCACATACTGCTCCTTTGCCTCAACAGCTACAGGAAGGCAACACCTTGAAAAGCTTGCTGATCCATTTAAGGCCACTTTTATGCCTATGGACTGTGGGAGGAGGCCAGGGCATCCCTGGTAATTCGATTCAAGCACATTCATTAACCCAAACTGCCACCTTCATGTGTAGCTGAGCTACCTGGAGCAAATTTATTTTCATTACTTACTACTTTCATTACTATTAACCATCAAGCTGAGCCATAAGCATCATACTGAGCATTGACGTACAGAAAGTACTGGCGTTGATTACAGCCAGTGGAGTGCAAAGTGGAATCAAAAATCTAGTGGCAAATGGCCAGTTAAGAGGATCACTTGACAAAGATAAAGTAGAGTTGTTGACAAGCTCTTTCAACTGGGACAACTGATAGAAATTTTGAGACTAGAAATGGACAATCAAAGGGCTAACTTAACAGCTAAATTAGACAAAAACTAGAAATAACTGCCTCGCGGTTGTATGCCTCCGCCAATAAACTTTGTTTTATCATTGCAAGGACAGTCTTTATTTATTGAACATAAATAATTAATGTGATTATTAGGTCAACTTAAAGGATTTTGGTATCTGCAAAAGTAAGTGACAGCACTTCCACCGTTTTTGTAGAATGACCCAAGATTGTTTTCTCAGCTACAGTGGTAAGCAAAATATTATGATGTCACAGTGAAGTTGACCTTTGAACTTTTGGATATAAAATGTCATCACTCCATCATTTTATCTTATTAGACATTTGTGTGAAATTTTGTCATAATTAGCGTATGAATTCTTGAATTATGGCCAAAAACGTCTTTTGTGAGGTCACAGTGACCTTGACCTTTGACCTTTGACCACCAAATTCTAATCAGTTCATCCTTGAGTCCAAGTGGACGTTTGTGGCAGATGTAATGAAATTCCCTCCAGGCGTTCCTGAGATATCGCGTTCATGAGAATGGGACAGACAGACGGACGGACAACCCGAAAACTTAATGAAATAAAAAAGCTGAAAAAGCTGAAAGAACAACGCAATGTAAAAGCAGATTGTGATCTGAAAGAATATTGTAACATGGTAAAATCAAATGAGAGGGAGGCTGGGGAATACAAAACAAGGAAAATCTAAATATAACAGACCATTGAAACCTCCAGTAGCATTGACTCCCCATTCACATAGTTCCAAAGAGGAGGACGGGACGGGACGGGATCCCCTCCCTCCTCTTCCTCTTGCAACACCTAAGTTCTCCCCTCCCGAGCTTCTCTGTCCCTGCTTTATCTCTCCAGCCCCTCCCGCGTCCGCTCATGCTCTCCCTTCACCAAGCTCTTTAATGCTAATACTCCTGTCGGTCATTAGACTGATGAGACAAGTTATGCAAGTGTCAGGAGACAAATGATCTCAACCCCAGATAACCTGCAAAGCACTTACTCAAACTGAAAATGCTTGTAAGCCTCAAAGCTCCAACAGCAATTCTGTCTTTTTTGGCTCCACTGAGAGATATGCCTGTTATGCACCCTGATGGACATGTTAGATATCATGTGGTACACAGACCGTGGTCTCCCCCAGATTTGTTAGGCTTGAAAGATAGAATGCCTTCCCCTGAAAAAAAAAAATCCTACTGCTTGGACAGACTGGTTTACCGACTGCCTGATATTACCGAATTACTTACTGTTTTCCTTCCTTCCTATATATCAAAACCATTTCTTAATCCATATCGCCCACCCCTGTCACCACATAAGCTGTTTCTTTACCTATTGATCAGAGAGGCGCTTTCGTAAATGGCCAAATAAGATACAGGAGCACAATGGTCTACTGTCAATGAAACCTTTAAGTGTCAGGAGAGGGCAGATCCACTGTAGGGGTTGCTGGTATTCCTGTGTATGACCTGCTTACAAATCCTCCAACATGTGCTACTGGACCTGTTTCTCTTTGCCATGCATTTCTTTTGTCATCACATGCACCAGTAAATTTATTGGGATGAGATTTGCTTTGCAAACGTAACGCTATCATTTACTGTTCACCAGAGGGCGTTTTTGTTGCCATTCCTGTGGAGAATACTGACTTGGCTCACAGCTGCCTGCGAATGCCTACTGTTGATTTCGTGCAGTTGTGTGCAATGACAGCAGCCTGTAAGAAAGATTGGAATGCAATTCTCAACTCAGGCACATTTTTTTTTTATGATGATAGATAACTATCCTTTGATACCAATGTCTAACACATGCTCTGACAAAAATTGGCCTCCTCCCCAATTGAATGACACTACTGCAGATGAGACAAAAAACAAAATTTGACCTATCTTGAATGACGCTAAGGCTAGTTTATCTGACAATGCTGAAGTCATTATTTTACATCAGAAAATAGCTCTAAGCTTGATTTGGCACAAGAATATTTCACAGTAAAACTTCAATCTCGAGAACACATGGTTACTGCAACTGCATAAAGAGAACTGATGGGATACTATCTTTTCTTTTCTTGGGATAGTTCTGTTGCTGTTGATGTAGTAAAGATTGCTGCTATGGCCATGTGGCGCTCTATTCCTTTAATGGTGATTGGTCTTTGCTGTATGTGTTGCTGTGCCAAACGGCTGTTGCATCACAGCGTTCCACATTTGTGACAAATTATGTTTCTGTGAGCACATCTGCTTCTCTGCCTCTCCCTACTGACGCTTCTCCGATTGTGATGGGCGATCTACCATTCTATGATTGGGATGATGGCCTTGTGTAGCCAAGCTCTTCTGCTTGTTGCTTTAGGTTTATGCATTGTTTTAAAAGCATAAAAGGGGGATTGCAGAAGCAGAACTGCTGGAGAGATGGAGAAGTAATGTTAAACATCTACACGTTTATTTACCTCAACATCCTTTATTTACCTAAACTGCAGAGGGTACCAGGCCTTTATTGGAAGGAGGCTTATATTAGAGACAGGCCTTTATTTCTAATTCCATCTGTTTTATAAGTATATTTGCTCATATTTTAGTACGAAGCCTCCTTGTTTTCTGATCTGCTTCTGTTGGGGTTCGTTAGGTAGCCGTTTTTTTGTTACTGCGATGCATTACCGATAATTACGGTAATCGACGACGGCACGCTCCAGAGACTTCCACCGGCCGAGCCGTGTTGTGGCATACTGCCATCTTGTGGCACTTGTACGTTACTACAAACTACAGTTACATTATATAACAGGCACCAGGATTTTACCGGTATCCACCATTGTTTTTTGCTTTGTTTTTTTCCCCGGCCTGTATTTGGGGCCAGCCTTTATTTGTTCGTGTCGACCACGGTCCGGCCATTATCGGAGACCCCGCTTTTAATTGACTAGCATTATGGTATACATTATGGTAATGTATTAATTTTGTACCTTTGAACTATTATCCAGTTTGGAGACCATGGGTGCTTAGCACACGACTGCCATCCAGTATTATATGTTTGCAATACCATTTAGAGATTCTGAAACTCAAGATGCCTTTTGATATAGTTCATATATTTACGCACAAGAATCATTATCTGTTTTCTGCTTTCAAGCATTGCGGGACTTCGGAAGCATGGGAGAGTTCAGATGTACATGAATCTCCATCTCTAAGATAATGGGAGGCATTGCAAGGTGTCACATTGTAAGGTGCTCAAATCATGTCATATCATAAAAACTTTGATGAAGGCTAAAAGGACCTACTAAGTACGAGTTAGTATTGTAGGTGACCGCAAACTTTTTTTTTTCTCCACGTTGCCCTTCAGGGCTTCCGTACAGCAGTGATAGTAATGTTAAAAAAATGTCTGCATTACCTTGCTCTTGTCCTCTTCCTCCTCCTTGGTCAGCCAGTCGGTCAGCCAGCTCCTCTTGAAGCTGCTGCTGTTGTCTGGGAGGCAGCCTCCACAGCGCCTGACCCATCTATATGGTAATATACAGTAACACATTACCACTGACTCATCTCCACGGTAATATATAGTAACACATTACCACTGACTCATCTCCACGGTAATATACAGTAACACATTACCACTGACTCATCTCCACGGTAATATACAGTAACACATTACCACTGACTCATCTCCACGGTAATATACAGTAACACATTACCACTGACTCATCTCCACGGTAATATACAGTAACACATTACCACTGACTCATCTCCACGGTAATATACAGTAACACATTACCACTGACTCATCTCCACAGTAATATACAGTAACACATTACCACTGACTCATCTCCACAGTAATATACAGTAACACATTACCACTGACTCATCTCCACAGTAATGTACAGTAACACATTACCACTGACTCATCTATATGAAGTAGTGGTATTAGCAGTAAAAGTAGCAGTAGTAGTTGTAAAAATAGTAGTAGCAGTAATAATTTCATCTTTACTGCAGACTCATGGTCCATAGAAAATAAAATAAATAAATAAATAAAATAAATAGGTAACACTTTACAATAAGGGTCATTAAGTTAAGGGTTAGTTAATGCTTAATACACATTAACTAACCCTTAATTAACACTTAACTAATGTGTAATTTACTAATGGTGTTCATGTTAACTAAGGTATTAATTTATACATTATTTAATAGTTTATAAAGATGACTATTAAATAATGTATAAATTAATACCTTAGTTAACATGAACACCATTAGTAAATGATTACCAGACACATTAGTTAACTGTTAATTCAGTGACTTAGTGACCCTTATTGTAAAGTGTTACCAATAAATAAATAAATGACAAGTCATTGTTTGTCATCCAGTACCAATGCTCCCTGAGTTTAGATGAGTAGTGAAAACAGCTGTTCACTGACTCATTTACTATACGTGACACATAAATGTATACATAAGATTCCTTATGACTGTCAGACATGTGGGAACTCAGACAGAGTGGACAAATAGCTGACTAGCACTATGATATCTGGGAACATGAAGAAGCAACCGCATGGCATCATTGCAGGCCACTATGAGCCTCTGCATGCTGCTCTTCCTGTAGGTCCACCATAGGTGAAATTTATGACATGACATGTTGGCTTGAGCATACAGTTTAGAGCATTGCCTATAGATATCTCTATCATCAGTTATAGTGAAATAATGACCCAGGTATTTTATTTCCTTGCATGTCATAAGAGGATTGTTACATAAATAAAACATAAGAAAGACAGATTCCCTATCATCTCCACTACGGACTATCATTACATTGCTCTTATTGTCATTATACTTTATATCATAGTCATTGCCGTACTGTGAGCATATCTTGAGAAGCTCCTGCAGCCCAGCACTGTATGGACTAAAAAATAACCAAATTCATCAGCATACATAAGATGATTATTAATGACTGTGTTTCCGACAATACAGCCAGTTCTACAGCCATTCAGTTGTTTCAATAAGTCATCTATATACATGTTAAACAAAAAAGGTGATAAAATACCACCCTGCCACACACCATTGCTGACATAGAATGGAGCAGATATAACATGGCCCTATTTAACCTAAAAAGTCTGATGAGCATACCACAAAGCCAGCATTCTGATTATGGACTTGGGAACACCTCTAGCACATATTTTAGCAAGTAGTTTTCCATGATTTTTCCTATTAAAAGCCTTAGAGGCGTCAAGAAAACACATAAAAATAGAACAATTTTGGCTTCTATACTCAGCTATTATCAACTCAACTCAACTTTATGGTCCCACTAGGAGAAATTGGGTTTGCAGTAGGGCTGAACAATTAATCAAAATTGTATCGAAATCGCAATATGGCCTACTGCAGTTTTCAAATGGCAGGAGACGCAATATTTGTTAAAGGCGAAATGTGTGTCAAAATAGCATTTTAAATGAAATATTGTGGTGCTGCAGAGATGTCCTGGCCTACACATCATACATCTACAGACTTAATAAAACATCTTTGTTTGGTACAGATCCCCGCAAAAATCACGCCATAATCATTTTAATACGTTTTTCAATGAAAATGAGAATAATGATGTAAAAATTATCATTCCCTCTAATATCGCAAATCATATCGGAATTGCAATATCAGTCAAAATAATCGCAATTAGATATTTTTTCAAAATCGTTCAGCCCTAATCCAAACTACTGCTGAATGCCTCCGAAACCAAATTCATCATTTTTTCCACATAAGAAACCGTCTCCAGCTAATTCAACACAGTATTCCCTAATCACTCTCAGCAACATCCCCGCAGATCGCGTCTACAACATACAAACACCTTGGTATCTGGTTAGACGATTCCCTTAGCTTTACCACTCACATCAGTGAACTCCAAACCCAAATCCGAATCCAAGCTTGGTTTCCTTTACAGAAACAAGCTCGGTTTCACTCACTCACTCCAGAATCTCCATGTTCAAATTAGGGCTGGGCGATATGGACCAAAAATCATATCTCGGTATTTTTAGGCTGAATGGCGATACACGATATATATCTCGGTATTTTCTACGACATGTGCTAAATGTTCAGTTGTAAGTAGGGCTGGGCGATATGGACAAAATCAAATATCACAGTATTTTTGACCAAATACCTCAATACTGATATTGCGACAATATTGAAGGGATGACTATTGGTGCTTTCACAAAATATTTACATGATGAGATTTTTGATAAATAATCATCAGTAATGTGGATATAATGAAGTGGGTAAAGGCAAATAATAGAACCTCTAGAACAGTCTGGTAAGTTCAGAAAATGACATCACTTTACTGTAATGCAGCCTTTAAAACCAGGAAAAGACAACACTTATGCCATATCACGATATTCCGATATCCAAACTCTAAGACGATATCTAGTCTCATATCACGATATCGATATAATATCGATATATTGCCCAGCCCTAGTTCAAATCATGTATTCTCCCCTCCTTCAACCACCCTTGCAAAACTGGACACCCTCCATACCATTCCGCCATCCGATTTGCCACCGGAGCGCCCTACCGCACTCGTCACTGCTCACTTTACAGTCAAACAGGCCTCACCTCTCTCCATGGCCAGACGGTACACCCTGATTTACAAAGCACTCACTGGACACACCCCGGCCTATCTATCCAAACTCCTGTGCATATCCACATCCACTTAGAACCTCGGATCTAAACTCTCTAATCTCTCTCGCTGTCCCAAAAACCAACAACTCCATTGGTAGCAAAGCCTTCCACTCTGCTGCCGCATCAGCCTGGAATGGACTTCATAACTCCTGCTGGGCCAGTTTGTTGACTTGGCTGCCTTTGACAGACCATTGAAGTCTTTTTTAACACACATCTGCAAATGTCAACTATCCTGACACCTCTGCCCCCCCCCCCCCCCCCCCCCCCGTGTCCTAACCCTGGCCTGTATGTTAAGTCCTTGTAACAACGCATTATGTAATAACACGACAAAATGTAATAAATGTTCACTTCATTATGTAATAACACCACGCATTTGAACGCAATATGCAATAAATGTCCCCGTATTTTGTAATAAATGATTAGATATTGCGGTGGTTATTACAAAATCGTTGTAGTTGCACTTTTTTTTTTTTTTTTATGAAAATGTAATAATATGGTGCGTTATGTAACGTATGAATGTATGAAAATGGATGTCTTCATTCATAAAAATCGTTCATTCATAAAAATCGTTATAACATCATAACAACAATGTTGATTTTATGCATTCTAGCATGAATCATACTGAGTCAAAATTCATTTTAAAAAGATACTATTAGTTCAGTAGATTAGTATCTTTCATTGGTCAGAACTACATTAAGTGTCACTGTATTCCTTAGCTTCATAGAAACTGTACCTGAGTGTTATACTGACACAAACATCTAAGTACTGCTACACACAAATGTCAGGAGACACACACACACACACACACCACAATATGTAATATTTTTTTACAAAATGCGGGAAATTTATTACATATTGCGCTCAAGCTGTGTTATTACATAATGAAGTGAAAATCAATTACATTTTGTCGAGTTATTACATAATGCGTTGTTATAGTCCTTTTACTACTAACTGCTATGTCTGTGCCTGTCTTTACTAATGTTTTACTCTGTTTATATTCTGTTTATCTGTATTGCTGCTATTTTGTGTGTGCCTCTGTGTCTTTTTTGGCAGGTCGTTATCGTAAAGTAGAATGTGTTCTCATTAACCTACCTTGTAAAATAAGGAAATAAATAAAATAAATAAATAAATAATCCAGCTCCACGCTCTGTCACCATAGGCACCTATTGCATGTCACCCAACACCCTTTCCAACATAATGTTTACAACAAGTACTTAATGGGTGATGCAACGGGTGGCGCAATTCCATCAATTGGTAAAAAAAATGGGCCTGAATTCTTTTCTGAATCGCCTGTTGTCACAACACAGTGTGCGCGTGGGTGCATGTAATCTAGCATGCAGACAGGCCACATCGGTTGTTTTTTTTTTCTTTTTGCCTTTATTTTGATAGTCGGCAGTAACAGCTAGACAGGAAATATTAGGAGAGAGAGAGAGGAGGGGACGACACGCGACAAAAGATACCAGGCTAGACCCGAACCCAGGGCGCTACAGCCATGTGTGGCACGTGGCCCCGGCCAACTGAGCCGGATCAGTTGCTTACAGTTCAGCTCAGTCAAGTTCTCTCTCTCTCTCTCTCTCACACACACACACACACACACACACACACACACACACACACACACACACACAGAGCTGTCGGTAAAGCTGTCAGTGTAACTGGTTGGTTCACATTCCCCAATCTAAAACAATGCGCACTGGAGCACAAACAGGTTAAAAGTTCAACGTTATTCCTTACCCATAACCTGACCTGATTTCTAACTCCACCCACTTAAATAGACCTCTAACCCTAAAATGGCCTACCTCAACCCCCCCCCTCGAGAGACCCTCACCTCAATGTCCAGCACTCAAATGAGTCTTTACAAGTATAATAAATGCACAAAACATCAGCTGATGCCGACTAGGGCTGTTAATGATTAATGAACACTCGATTAATCGCCGTTAAGAATTTGATCGATCAAGCATACATTAACTGATTAATCGACAATGTAGGCTATGCGATATTTCTCATATTTTGCTGAAATCAGTTTACCACCGCGAGGACGCGATTTAACTTTCACCGCTGATACAGAGGAAGAAGAAAGCCAAGCAAGCGGGGGAAAAAGTCCAGTGTAGGAGCATTACACCCGAAAACACAACAGTATTCATTGTACACATTGTAATACAATGCTGAAATACAGCACGCCTAGCACAACGACAGGGAATGCAGGAAGATCTTTTAAGTTTTGCTTGGTTGATTAACTTGTTGAGTCAGCCTAAAGACAGATGTAAAAACACGCATTTTCTATTTTCTATTTTCTATGTCAAAAGCTGTTTTTTACATAATGATTAATCGATGAATTGGTCTTTAACGTGACTGGCGGTCAATTAAGGAAATTGATCGAAATTTGCATCCCTAAGCCAACCAAAACACGTGACAACATCCAGTGTTAGAATAACCAACTAGGGCTGCAACTAACGATTATTTTCATTGTCGATTATCTGTCGATTATTTTCTCGATTAATCGATTAGTTGTTTGGTCTATAAAATGTCAGAAAATGGTGAAAAATGTGGATCAGTGTTTCCCAAAGCCCAAGATGACGTCCTCAAATGTCTTGTTTTGTCCACAACCCAAAGATATTCAGTTTACTGTCATAGAGGAGGAAAGAAACCAGGAAATATTCACATTTAAGAAGCTGGAATCAGAGAATTTTGACTTCTTTTTCTTAAAAAATTACTCAAACCGATAAATCGATTATCAAAATAGTTGGCGATTAATTTAATAGTTGACAAGTAATCGATTAATCGTTGCAGCTCTATAACCAACCATCTAATGCTGGAGCCAAAACAAAATGAGTCTCAACCACCACTGCTACAAAAAATAACAGGTGTGTATTACACACTTATTACACACAATAGTGTTACTACATTCATTTTCACTGAGCTCTCTAATTACTTTCTAGATCTTCTCGTTGCATGTTCCGTCAACAGGAGTTCCAGTGTTAAGCGATAATTCTGGATTATTTTCAACCTGTGCTTCATTTCCTAGTTTGTGTCGCCATGACGATGCATTGTGAGAGGCACAGCTACAAGCAGGAAGTAGTCTGACATGGAAATATATGCATTTGCCTTCAACTGCAACAACCCGGCTTCAATTCCCAATTCATACCGAGAAGATTTCTACTGTGTGTGTGTGTTTCTACTGTTCTACTGAGTGAAGTTTTACTTTCCAGCTAAACCTTTTTCTTATTTAACCACGACCAAAGCCTTTCCTGAACCTTAACCAAACCGTTTAGTTGCTGTAACCTTGACCAAAGTTGATTTGCTTGCCTAAACTTAAAGGAATAGTTCACCCAAAAAATGAAAATTCCTGTCATCATCTACCCTCATGCCAAATGAAACACAGGTGAAATTTGTTAGTCCACTCTGAAGAACTGGTCCCCACTGACTTCAGTTGTTTTGGAGAAGGCTGCTATGGAGTTGTGCTGGCAACCTCCCTGTGTGTTATATGGACAAACTTCACCTGTGTTTCAACTGGCATGAGGGTGAGTAGATGATGACAGAATTTTCATTTTTGGGTGGTGAACTATTCCTTTAACTGACACATTTAAAGACAATTGTTGAATAGAGACATTTTGAATGAAAAAAATCAACATTTAAATGAATAAATCATGGTGGAAGAGAAAGGACAAGCAGCCCAACAGACAGGAATACAGCGATGCCATGCAAATCCATGGAACGCTAATGTGGCTCCACTGTCAGCAGTAGCCGCCGCCAGGATTCCAATCTCGGGTCGGCCAGAGAAATGCGTGGACAGGCCAATTTTTTCTGCTTCTTCTACTGGTTGAGAAGGTTTTTAACATGATCGTCTTAGTGCCATACGCCGTTGCTGACATTATAGCCAAAGTGAACACCAACCAACCATCATACAAATAAAGCTATATAATAGACCTACTAGGGCTGGGCAACTATATCGATATTATATCGATATCGTGATATGAGACTAGATATCGTCTTAGATTTGGATATCGTAATATGGTGATATTGGCATAAGTGTCTTTTCCTGGTTTTAAAGGCTGCATTACAGTAAAGTGATGTCATTTCCTGAACTTACCAGACTGTTCTAGCTGTTCTATTATTTGCCTTTACCCACTTAGTCATTATATCCACATTACTGATGATTATTTATCAAAAATCTCATTGTGTAAATATTTTGTGAAAGCACCAATAGTCATCCCTACGATATTGTCACAATATCAGTATCGAGGTGTTTGGTCAAAAATATTGTGATATTTGATTTTGTCCATATCGCCCAGCCCTACTTACAACTGAACATTTAGCCCACTTCTAGAAAATACCGAGATATATATTGTGTATCGCCATTCAGCCTAAAAATACCGAGATATGATTTTTGGTCCATATCGCCCAGCCCCTAATACCTACCTAAATACATTGTAAGAATTTTACAAAAGCTATGGAGCAGAGAGCGGCTCGGACGCCGAGTGAGTTTTATCTCATGAGTGGAGAGTGGAGAGAAAAAGACCCAGAGCAGAGGGCTTAAAGGATAAGGCTGGTGGTTTTTTTATGCATTTCTTACCGTCAACAAATCCTATGAAAATAACAAAATCAACAATGCGTTTGCTCTACTCCCGTTACTTTCTGACTTCCCACGTACCGTTTTTAGCCGTCAACCCGGAAGTCATCGGCTCCAATTGTAAGCTAAAAACCTTGAAATCCAGCTCACAAAGACATAGTTTACATTTTAAAAATCGCTAACTGTTACCACGAAAAGTCAGGCTGTTGTAGTTATTACCAAATCAAATTCAAATGGGAACTAATTCTTCATTACGCCGGGGACTATTTTCTGTGCTACGGAACTACTTTCCTGAGATCGCAAACGTGTTTACGGCCGGCTTATTAAGTCGTCGGGGTCGGTGACACGAGTAAATCATATCGTTTGAAAGTATTTGAAATAAAGCATAAAATCTCACCTTATCCTAGTTGAAGAGGTGTAGAAGAAGAGTGGCAGCCATTTCTAAGACAGCCATATGAAAACAACTAGGACAAGCCGCACAAAGGTGAGATTTTATACTTTATTGCAATACTTTCAAACAATATGATGTGTAGTGCCAGTCCCAACGGGGCTACAGCATCCCACGCCTTATCTTTAATAATGTTGTTTGTGTTGTAGAAATACTGCTGATGGTCATACAGCTCCTTGTACTTTTACAGTTTGCTGATTAAATTGATCACTTTCATGTATTAAAGCACTCTCTCTCTCTCAACATAAATAACATGAAATTCTAAAAGAAATATAGAAAAAAATTACAAGTAGAAATTAGAGTATGGGTGTCATGGAAAGCAGTATTTAATGGAGTAATAGGCCTATTCATGGTATTCCCATGATGTCATGCAATTCCTACCAATATGGCCCTTTACAATACACACAGCTCATTGGCTGATTGTAATCACCTGTTAATTTATTACAATCACCTGTTATTTTCCTACAAAGATGTCTGTGTGGTGATGTAACAGAATACTATACTACTTTAAATATAAAATGGGACTTGTATCTATAGCCTACTACTATGCACATGGTTCTCTGTGGGAAACTGACTAATTGCACTGATGGGGAAGCTACAGAAATTACTGGTAAAGAAAAATAATGATAAATACAGGTCTGCAGTATATTGCAACATATTCAAAATACTATCCAGCCAGAACAAAGTAGGCTATTTAAAAACTGTTTATATGACAGTAAGCACAGCTGCTGAATACACCTTGTGTGGTAGTGGTGTTCATTTCTGTCTCTTTGTCTGTCATCATCAGTGCACATGTATTCATCTGCAACAACAGTCAAGACATCGGTAGGCACAGTGAGCGAACGAGCAGCGTGTGTGGTGATCAATTCTTAAAATTGAAATTTTGTTGGGAAAAGGCGCTGCTTGGTGGATCATCTCTATGCCGAAATCACTAAAAGACCCTACTGATTTATAAACTGCCTTAATTCACGGTCTGGCCGGTCTGTGCGTTTCCCGTTAAACCAAACAGCAGTGAATTGCCTGATTTTTGAATGGTGTTCGGCCTGACGAGATCTCCCTCTCGTCCCACTTTGCCTCGATGTGTTGCATAAACAAATCCACTACACTGATGTGTTGTAAACATCAACGTTAGAAGTTCCAGCTAGCAAGGTAGTTTGACCCGTAGGTCCCACCCTCCCTTCGGTAGCATTGGTCCTACAGATTACCAGAGCTTTCAACGAGGGCAGCCATTGGTTGAGGCTGCTGTCAACTAAAACTAGTCATAAAGCCCTCGGTTAGCTAACCCAGCTAGTTTTGCATGCTGACAAGGGGGGCAGCCCAAACAGTTTGATTTTATAACAGTTAAAATATCGTATTCATCGTGTTTGCGTTACAAGTATGTCTTAATACTTACAATACCATAAGCTAAAGCTCCATAACGCTACCTACCTGAGTTTAGTGATTACTTAGTTTCTCCGCCAGCACGAGCTGCAAACAAGGACAGGTGGAAATATTGTTTCCCTGCTATTACATGCGGTCAGTTGTCGTTTCGTTTTAAATACAAGGAGAAAAGAGAAGAGTTATTGTTATGGTACAGGAGAAACCCTAATACGCATCCTAACTCAATAATCATCTGTTTCTCACCCTCCTCCTCCTTTCACCTCCGCCCCTCCCATTTATCTGTCAGACGACACGTACAGAAAGTTGTTTTTGTTTTTCAGTTTTTTTTATGAGAATGGTACCGTAAGGGATCGTACATGCTCATTCTCAATGTAAACCACACCGCATACGACACAATAATAAACAATAACAATAAACAGAAAGGAGGGGGAAAAAAGCAGAAAAGCACCGCACTTATAGGCAACGTCACTGACGTCAATGCGTTCGTGTACGTATTAGAGCAACACCCAATCCTACTTCCTGCTGTTGGTCGCCCGGCAAAAACAAAAAATACACAAGAAAAAACCTGAATTAATCGTACTTGAAAAGCGGTAAGTAATATGCAAACATTACTGAATATTACTGTATGTATCTGGCAGCTGACATTGTCTCAGAAGTAGCTAGAACATGTTTTGTGACAACACTAAAAATTGCAATAATTTAACGTTAGTCCTTGTCTCTGTGTTTTATTTTAGTAAAACATGCTGTCTACCGGAGATCTGAAAGGCTGTCTTCGTAAACTGGACGATTTGCTCCGGGTAATAAAGTACCCAGTAGATGTCGATTATAATGGGTAGGTCTACATATAGCTAATCTGCCAATACTGAGGTAGGAAAATAAAAGATGAATCAAACTCCAACGTCTTGAGACATTTTACGAAGCAATAGGATGGTAAATTCGGCATAAAATGATCCACCAAGCCCTTAATGAAGCAAAATCGATTTTTTTTTTTTTTTACAGTTGGTTCATACTGGTTGCTCCAGTATGGAAGCCCATTTCCACCAGTGTGATGAAAAAAAAACGGTCCTGTAAGTCATTATAATGAGAAACTTTCTCAAAAATAATGAGTTAGTATCTCAAAATAATGCCTTAGTATCTCAAAATAATGCCTTAGTATCTCAGAATAATGCCTTAGTATCTCAGAATAATGAGTTAGCATCTCAAAATAATGCCTTAGTATCTCAGAATAATGAGTTAGCATCTCAAAATAATGCCTTAGTATCTCAGAATAATGCCTTAGTATCTCAAAATAATGCCTTATCTCAGAATAATGAGTTAGTATCTCAAAATAATGCCTTAGTATCTCAGAATAATGACTTAGTATCTCAAAATAATGCCTTAGTATCTCAAAATAATGACTTAGTATCTCAAAATAATGACTTAGTATCTCAAAATAATGCCTTAGTATCTCAGTATAATGAGTTAGTATCTCAAAATAATGCCCTAGTATCTCAAAATAATGACTTAGTATCTCCAAATAATGCCTTAGTATCTCAGTATAATGAGTTAGTATCTCCAAATAATGAGAAACTTTCTCAAAATAATGACTTAGTATCTCAAAATAATGCCTTAGTATCTCAAAATAATGCCTTAGTATCTCAGTATAATGAGTTAGTATCTCCAAATAATGAGAAACTTTCTCAAAATAATGACTTAGTATCTCAAAATTACGGAAGAGGATTAGGGCCACATGTGAAAAATGTATTTGAGTTCTGACTTTAATCTCAGAATTCTGACTTTAAAGTCAGAATTCTGAGATTAAAGTCGTTGTTCTGAGATCAAAGTCGTTGTTCTGAGATTAAAGTCGTTGTTCTCCGTCTCACCAGCCTTTCCAGAGGAGACCCCTCGGCTTTTCTACCAATAGTGAGCTTCGTCCTCACCTCCTTCTCTCCCCGATTGGCTGAGCAGCTGGTGGAGGCAGGACTGGAGCTGACTGGCAAGACTGACCTCCGATTCACCGACACACTTTATAAGGTAACTCACACACAGGGTTAGAGCAGTTGTCCTTTCACAACTGGTTTAGCAGGTTATTGTTTATGTTTAGACTGATATCAGTTTTTGAAAGTCGGTACCAAGACTTTTGGATTGAAGCTGCAAATTGATGATATTTTGTGTCAATATTCTTTGTTTTTTTGGTAACACTTTACAATAAGGGTACATTAATTAAGGGTTAGTTAATGCTTAATAAGAATTAACTAACCCTTAAGTGACAGTTAACTAATGTGTCTGGTAGGGCTGAACGATTTTGAAAAAATATCTAATTGCGATTATTTTGACTGATATTGCAATTGCGATATGATTTGCGATATTAGAGGAAATGATCATTTTTACATCATTATTCTCATTTTCATTGAAAAACGTATTCAAATGATTATGGTGTGATTTTTGCAGGGATCTGTTCCAAACAAAGATGTTTTCTTAAGTCTGTAGAATATGATGTGTAGGCCAGGACATCTCTGCAGCACCACAATATTTCATTTAAAATGCTATTTTGACACATTTCACCTTTAACAAATACTGCGCCTCCTGCCATTTGAAAATTGCAGTAGGCCATATTGCGATTTTGATAAAATTTTGAATAATTGTTCAGCCCTACTCATAACAGTATCGGAACAACTCTAGTCAGCACGCATAAACACGCCACGTAAAACCCATTGCATAGGCTTTTAACCATTTTAATACCAGTATTTTGGTGTATTTTTTTTTCCATTAACACTAGACAGGGCATGGGCTGGCTGTTTCTGAAACACTGGAAATACTATGGTCTCATTCCTCCATGACTTTTTCCAAATATTTGGGCTTTAAATGCCCACGTTTGTAAATACATTTTTTTTTGCAATTTTCTTCCTGCAACATACCTCCACCTTACAGCAGTACACGGGCTACAGGGCGAGGATAGACAGGTGAAAGTCTCTCCCTCTCCTTCTCCTCCTTTTAACATTGGTCAAGTCAGCGCCATCAAATCTCCAAGTAAAGTAATTTCGCACATATGATTACTTGCATAGATCAACAGTATGATGAGGCGAACAGAGCTCCTGCACATGCCTACTAGTCCATGTCTACACGGGACGGCCTGTCTGTGGATAAACTGAAAGCATTCATTGCGCAATATTCAAACATGAATATCGACAGCTAGTCGTCAGAAACACTTTTTTCAGACAAACCAGCAAAGGAGCCACTTCAGAGAAATACTGTGAGTGTGTGTGTGTGTGTGTGTGTGTTGTCTGGGTCAGAGGAATAGAGGAGAGGAGAGAAAGTGCGTGCGTAAAATGTTCCCAAACGGATTTAATGGACAGAGCTCATTATACGTGTATAAATAAACTGAAGTCAATGGGGACCAGCCAAACAATCACACTGTGAATAGAAAGACCTATACACCATTATTTGTTGCAAATCAATCAGCTGTAGTTCAGATTTGCACTAAATGATGGTGTAAATATACTGTAGGTCTTTTTGGAACTCTGAAGAACTGGTCCCCACTGACTTCAGTTGTTTTGGAGAAGGCTGCTATGGAGTTGTGCTGGCAGCCTCCCTGTGTGTTATATGGACAAACTTCACCTGTGTTTCAACTGGCATGAGGGGGAGGAGATGATGACATAATTTTCATTTTTGGGTGAACTATCCCTTTAAGCCAGGTTATTAGAGAAAATGTTACATTGAACCATGTAATTATTGTAATCAACATATTGACTTAAGCTGATTACTCCCAATAATTGCTGTATTGGTGTGCATGTAAACATACTCACTGACTACTGACCTACTACTGTACAGTGGTTTGTTACATTACATTGACTACTATCCTACTATTTGCAGTGGTTTATTTCCTTACATTGACTTCTAACCAACTAGTGTACTACTAGACTCCAGTTGTTTATTGTGTGTGCATGCGTGTGTGTGTGTGTGTGTGTGTGTGTGTGTGTGTGTAGGTACTAAGGGATATGTTCCAGTATAAACCGATACTATCCAAGCAGCAGTTCCTTCAGTGGGGTTTCTCTCAAAAGAAGATCTCCGTCATCTGTGATATCATTAACCTGGTCCTGCAGAGACACAAACAGCTGAAGAAGGTACGCACCTGTTTGTGTGTGTGTGTGTGTGTGTGTGTGTGTGTGTGTGTGTTTGTGCGTATGGATTGGATTGGATGCAGTTGTACCAATACTGGTGTGGGACATTATTAGGGTTGCAAAGGGGTGGAAAATTTCCGGTAAATTTCTGGAAAGTTTCCGGTAAATTTCCATGGGAAGTTAAGCTGGGGAATTTTGGAAATATTCCAAATTGGAAACTTTCCATGGGAATTATGGGAATTTATGGGAATTTATGGGAATTAATGGGAATTTATGGGAATTAACTTGGAATTGAGGGTAATTTAATGGAAAGGTATCATATCCAAGCATAAATATTTGTTTTGTTATAAGCAGACATCCATCCAAAATAATACAATTAAAACAGATTTATTTGTAAGTAGAACTTTATCAAGTGTTAAATATTTTATTGAACAATCAATTCTTTCATTGAAGAACAAAAACATGAATGTTGAGTTAAATATTACTCATCCCCCCGACCCAACCCATTCAAAAATGAACAAAAATGCACAGGAATGCACAGTGCATGTAGGGGGCGTGGTCTCAATAGCCCTGCAGTAAGCAGTGTGCTATGTGTGCATGTGATTGAGGAATAACATAGATATTCAACTGTACTTGCATGATATCTGGTTGTTTTAGTCAGGATTATGCTAAAATATATTTTCCCCAACTATATTTAAGTTCCCTATTAAGAGCACACCTTCAATTTCGTAAATTCCTGGTTTATTCCCGTTTATTCCCATAAATTCCCGTTAATTCCCATAAATTCCCGTTAATTCCCATGGAAAGTTTCCAACTTTGAAAATTCCCAGAATTTTGCAACCCTAGACATTATACTAGTCCCAGGCCAAAATCGCTTGTGAGTGTTTAATACAATGTGTAACATGTAGATTTTTTTTGTCTGCCTTTTTTATAGAAAGATAGTTAGATCTTTGATAAAGCCCCTATGTGTAGGTTTTGAAAATTGTTGATTTTGGCGACTCCTAGTGGTAGTGCCAACATCACGGCACTGAATTGACTTTTAGGAGGTATGATCTTACTGTAGACATGTAAAGTATGGATTGCTTTGCAGACAGAAAGGTATGGCGAGTCAGATAGATGAATGGATGGAAAGAGGAATGGGATGAATTCATGTCATATCATTTTTTGCTTAATTGACGAGCTGTTTTTATGCCTTTCAGTTGTCAGACAGGCCATTGGTCGTGAGTCACGTGGGAAATCCCCCCACGTTTCCCACAAACTTCTCCCATAAAGAAGCATTCTCCTCCCATGATGAGATCTGCGCCTCCCATAATGAAGCATACTCTTCCTCTTCTCCTGAACGTGGGATCACAGAGCCGGAGGGAGGGGAGAAGGAGAAGAAGGAATCTGTTCCACAAGTAAGCAGGTTATTAAATCAATATAGATACTGTGAGAGCTCATGTTAGATACTATTTAATAGACAGTATCAAGATAGTAGCTTAAAGAGTCAGACAGGTTTGCCAATATGTCAAACCACATAATGATATGCTGTGATTTGAGGAAATTACAGCCTTTTGAAGTTGTTGCTATATAACAATAATAATAATAACAAAGACTCCTTCCCATTATTCCTGTTATGTGTCAGAATGATACAAAATTTGGTATCCAGGCTTCTTAGACTTGCCTTTACTTTGTTTAAAAGTAGCTAAGGAATTGATCAAAAAATGGTTTTTGCAGTTATTGATGCAGTGCAAGCGTAACTCATTGCAGAAATTAATTAGACAATAATTAATTAAACAGTTATTTTTTGCACACACACACTTTCCTGCACACTCTACATGGGCTACCTATTGGTTATTGTGAGCTGTTCTCTTATTACTGTAGACTCTGTACTGATTAATATGGGATGTTCTCTAGTTTCTATGTGCTAGATACCGACTATTATGGGCTGTGCTGTGGTTATTATTTGATCTGCACTGTAATTATGGTCTGTCTTGTGATTGCTATGGGGAAGCTATGGGTTATTATGGTCTGTCCTGTTATTTCTATGGGCAAGGGACTGTCCTCCGATTGCCATAGACATAGTAACCACCTAGAAACACCCTAGCAGCAACCACTTGAAATCACCTAGCAACCACCTAGTAACACCCTAGTAACCACTAGCAATTGCTTAGCAACCACTAGGTAACACCTTAGCGGCCGCTTATAATCATTTAACAACCACATATTAACACCATAGCTTGGGTCGGTGGGTCCATCCCATCTCCTTACTCTGCCATCCCAGGCTCATGTGGCAACTGCGCCAAAGCTAATCAAAACTTAGCGATCCGTGCATCTCAGCGTGACACTTTTACTCAGCAGCCTTGTAAACAGAAGTGCTTTATTTCTTTCATCTGGGGTTCTACATGAAATGAATTGAAACATTCTGTGAACTCTGATGCCAATCTATCTCTTATGTTTTCCAGTCATCAGAGGTGGAAGGCAGGCTTTCAGTGTTGGAAGCCCAACTAGAGAGGCTGACTGCTGGGCTAGACAGGCTCACTGCCCTGGAGACACGCCTGGAGAAACTTGAGCACTGGAGACACGCAGATAAGGTTGACCAGACAATTCTACTTTACTCTATTTTATCCCATTCCATTGTGCTTTATTCTACTCTATAGACCCTCAGCGCATCCATTTTTCAACGGAGGCAACACCTTTTTCTCGCAAATTCAGGATGACAACACCCCACAAACAGTCCACAAGCTCTAAACCAATTTTTGTGGTGATAAACACATATGTCAGAGTACAAAGTCAATTTCATCTGCAGGCACATCCACCTAAACTAGCGCTTAACAAGCAGGTTACTTGTGTTTTCCTGGCTCCTAAACCTTGCATCAGTGTTAATGCTGTAGGTCAGATCCCCATCTTATCAACAGACAGTTGTAGAAGAAAGAGGAAAAGGCAAAACCAAAAACGGGCATTAAGCCTTAGCCACAGCAGGGCTTGGCTGCATGTCTGATAACAGACTTAAAGGTCCCATATTCTACACTTTCCAGTTTTTTTATTTTAAGTCTTGAGTTCCAATCAAAGCTGTTTGTGTGGTGTCATGTACCAAAAACACACTCAATCCATTTTGACAAGTTCATTTTCCAGCATCTCTCTGAGCCTTACCAAGAACAGACTGTTTCTGTGTCTTTAAGGCTCATTAATATTAACCATCCTTCTGTTCTGATTGGCTAACCATTTCAAGAGAATTTGAGAGTACATTCACTTACTAGTGTCATATGTCCAACTATGCTACCGCGGTACTTCGATGCTGATGTATTATCCCTTATCAGTGAGCAGTAGGAACTGCAACAACTTTGAAAAAGCTTAACTCCTCCTACACAGCTCTATGGGACAACCAAACCTCCCATCCTCTGGAGCTACAGTAGCCTTTAATTGGTGCAAACAGTAGTCATATTTTCATTTTTCAAGTAGCGATCCAACAGAAACATCTAGATATAAGCAAAGATGGCTTGTGCAGCTTTAACATATGTCACAGAATATAAACAAACCAGAGCAGACTGAAATTGAGAATACAATGACTAAAACGTGTTTTTGGGGCTGTCAACAAAAGTTCTCCAAAGGAAACAGATTTTTTTTTTTTTTTTTTCAGTTTCTGTCTGATAAATTTGACAAGAGAAATGCACAAAAACAGGCCTGGATTAATGGCTTCTGCCACACTAAAAGGTTCTTGAAGGTGTGACCAACTATAAAACACGCCCCCTTGTACAAGCCAGCCAGATTTTGCTCCAGTTTCTATGTAGACATCGGACTATCTGAAATCGACCAATCAGTGTTAAGGGGAGGGCGGGCCTTCCAGAATGGCCAGCCAATCAGAGCAGTAGCTCATTAGCATAAGAAGCTGCTTATGTAAAACGACCTATTTTCTTGTAAGTGGGAAACAAACACTGGGAAGTGAATAGCTAAAGCTATAACTAAGCGATTTTTACTGAAAGAAAATGTAACAGATTTATATATTTTATAGACACCAGGTAATTATATAAAATTGCAATTGCAAATGATACCCCTCCTTTAATGTGGCAATGTTATTGTTGTTGTATTATTCTTATTCTGTTATATTACATTTTATGCTCTTGTAATCAATTACAGAATGAAGGACAGGTCATCACCATATCCAGACAGAGCTGGGACAATCTGATGAGCAGAGTCGTGTTATTGGAAACTAAGCTAGAACTGAGCAATACACAGGTAGGACAATTGTTAAGCTTGTGCCATGATGTTTTTAAAGGAATAGTTCACCCAAAAAATACAATTCTGTCATTATTTACTCACCCTCATGCCAGTTGAAACACAGGTGAAATTTATTTGTCCACATAACACACAGGGAGGTTGCCAGTACAACTCCGTAGCAGCAGAGTTCCAAAAAGGGCAAATAATTACCATAGAAGTACTCCATACAGCTCATGCAGCATAATGAGTTTTATGAAGCCAAACAATCGCACTGTGATTGGAAAATACCTACTGTATATTTACATTATTTAGCGCAAATCTTCACTACAGTCATCGTTTTCAAAAACATTCACACTTGCACGCACCCAGACCTCGCGCATTCATGTGAATCCTCCCCACTTCTGTGTTTACACTCCTACGCATAGGACTACGTGACACAAGCTGAAATAACTCTGCACACAACAACTATGCCAATGTGAAAGTGATTGACATGTGCCTATTTTTATACAGTCTATGGGTGAGATCATGATAGGCTATAGTTTCTGTCCTTCTATAGCTTGACCAATCAGTGGCAAATGTGATTTGACAAGAAGGGAGCGCCATACTATGTACGTTACACTGTAGAGACAGTCAGGGAATGGCGGCTGCAGTGACTGAAAATGCCGAACGCTAATAGCAGTTTGCTTGTTAACCAGGTGTCAGGTCTGTATGCCACAGTGAAAACTACACATTTTGGTGACAAACTACACATTTGCAGACCTCTTAATTAGACCCTCCAGGATTCCAGGATTCTGCGATTCCACTAGGGCTGCAACTAACGATTATTTTCATTGTCGATTAATCTGTCGATTATTTTTTCGATTAATCGATTAGTTGTTTGGTCTATAAAATGTCATAAAATGGTGAAAAATGTGGATCAGTGTTTCCCAAAGCCCAAGATGACGTCCTCAAATGTCTTGTTTTGTCCACAACCCAAAGATATTCAGTTTACTGTCATAGAGGAGTAAAGAAACCAGAAAATATTCACATTTAAGAAGCTGGAATCAGAGAATTTTGACTTATTTTTCTTAAAAAATTACTCAAACCGATAAATCGATTATCATAATAGTTGGCGATTAATTTAATAGTTGACAACTAATCAATTAATCGTTGCAGCTCTAGATTCCCTGATTCTGAGATCGCAAAATTTCCCGCGCTAAATAGGTCCACTTGTAGAATATATGTTAATCCGCGGAAAAAGCAGCGTTCGCTCTCAAAAACATGAATTTTTCAAAATTACCACTAGATGTCACTAGGGTATAGCCATTTTCACATTGTCATGGTAACAGCTTCCGAATTGAGAATCAGGTGCATTACAACTTCCTGTTGCCAGCTCTGGCCTTCACTAATCGCTCCACAACCTGCCCAACATTAACATTGGTGAAGTATAAAGACTATTTTTATTGACTCCTGGATCTAAACTAGAGAAAGGCTCTCTCTTTGATTATGAAGGTGAGTTTTACTTCCAGTTTCTCCTAGTCAGCTGTCATCTCTTGGCAGCCATAACCTCATTTACATAACGTTACATCATGGGGCTCATTCATAAAACTTACCGGCAGGTTTAGCGTGACGTTAGGGGCAGATACCGTCATGGTGTTTTCTCATTCATACACGTGAAATTCCAAGACGTTATTTGCGTTACCGTTCTTCCCGTACTCCCATCCCTTTTGACACATATTGTGAAAGCGATTCATAAAAGCACACGGCACTGCAAACGGCAGTTTCCATCTGATTTGATTCAGTTTATCATGATGAAGGAAAGATGACCATACGCACATCCCATAAACTTTTTAGCAGCTTCTGGAGTGAAGTAGAGCTGGAGTATTTAAGAAAGAGAACGCTGCACATTGCTGCCACTGCTCCCATATATTTATTTTACAGTGGTTCATTTTTTCATTCCATCTTATGTGGTGGTTCAACCCTGTTATTTTTCAAGAGTTCCAGTTGAATACATGTACAGTAGGTGTTTAGAAGGAGCATGTTTATTTTATGAATTTTATTACACATCCCTTTTAACTGGATTGATGAATAAATATATATTTTTCAGAATAATTGATCATTTTTAGCTGTTTTTCCTAATGTCTACGGAATATCGCAGAATAATGATTTCTAGCTGCAGAATTACTGCGGAATTTGGGATTTTTTTCCCACGGAATCCTGGAGGGACTACTTAATACACTTTATGATCATTTGAGGTTGACATCTCTGTAGTTATCAGACTTTCAAACAAAGAAACAACTTTGATATAGAAGAGGAACAGCAGTTCTTTGCCCAGTCTTATTTATTTGAACCAAAGTACACAGATGAGGAACTCCGACAGATGGATGTAGCAGCAGCAATAGCAGCTCAGCCGAAATCAAACCACTGGCCCTGTCCGAACAGCATTAGTATTTCTAGAGTCTGGTTATGTACTTTTTACCTGAGTGATTCAGTAATTCCAATCTCATCTCTCTCATCAACTCCATTTGTGATTATTACAGTGTGTGTGATAGACGTGTTCTGAAATCTGATGGGAATGATAAGGCCCCCTCGTAATTTTATGGGAGTAATGAAGTAATACATGTACGAGTCTTACAGGCTTCTCTATGTGGAAGTTTCCAGGAAGAGCACTCACTCAAACCATTTTTAAAATATTATGCAGGACCTCTCTTCCGGAAGATGTTTCCAGACAGTCAGATTGCAGGAAAATACAGATCTGATAAAGCAGTATCCTTACAGCCTTGCCACAGATGGTAGCACAGATATGGACGATGTAAAACTGTACCCTATTGTGGTTAGGATCTTTGATGCTAGTGTTGGAAGAATAGTGGTGTTGCTCAAGATTTGTGAGTCCAGAGAATCTACTGGCAGAGCCATTTATGAGTTGGTCAGTGATCAGCTGAAGAAGAGGGAAATACCATGGTCAAGCTGTGTCAGCTTTGCAATGCAGCTGTGATGCAAGGCTTGAGGAAAGGTGTGGTAGCTTTCTTAAAGAAACAACATGCTGAAGTTTACCTGATTGGTTGTGCTTGTCATCTTATTCACCTGGCTGCAGACCGGGCATCTAGGCAGCTTAGTGTCAATATTGAAGACTTCCTTATCATCATGTATTACTACCTGGTTAAAAGCAGCAAGCGGAAAACAGTTTTGCGTGACATAGAGATCATGTGTGATGTAGAAGTCAGGAAGATCCTCAAAGTGGCCTCTACAAGATGGCTTGCATTAGGGTGTGCACTGCCTTCTGCAACAGTGGGAACCTTTCACTATTTTCTTTGCAAAGGAAGTGGATGCAGGCAAGAAGAGGAGTACTGTGCCCCCAAGTTCCACCACATCTTCAATGCAGAACCAAACCTCCTTCTCTTCCTCTCATCTACCCAAGGGTTCTGGTTCCTCTAAGTCAAGATTGCAGACCAAGACCACCACCACTACCTCCTCTCAGCTGCCCAAGGCTTCAGGTTCCTCACACTGTACAAAGCGGCCGAAGACCAACACCACCTCCTCCTCGCAGCTGCTCGAGGATTCAGGTTCGTCCAAGACCAAGTCCCAGACCAAGGCCATCACTTCCCCTGCGGTATCCAAGCCTCCATCGGCCCCTTCAGTTCTGGCTCCCTCGAAGCAGCAGTTTAACCTGGCTGCATTCCTCTTCAAGCAAAATTAAATGGGAAAACATGCTGATAAGATGAGAACTGAAAAAGAAAAAAAGAGATCTCTCAAAAAGATCTCTCAAAACTAGAAAAGGTGCTGAAGTTTCTCGGTGACCCCATGGCTACACAAGCTGTATGGAGTAATTTTATGGTCATTTTTTGCCTTTTTGGAATTCTATACAACTAGTCACTAGACTTTAGTTATTTTGGAGAAGGCTTCGACATTATTGTGCTGGCAACCTCCCTGTGTGTTATGTGGACAAAGAAACTTCACCTGTGTTGTAACAGAATTTTCATTTTTGGGTGAACTATTCCTTCAACTTCTTCTCTTCTCCCTCATTTGTTTATTCATTTATTTTGTCTACACTGTCTATATGTCAGTCTGTTTGATTGATCCTTTGTTTAGCCGGAGCAGTCACACCGGTTATGTTTGCATGCATGGAGTATTCCCTTCTTACCCTGGTCACTCAAGTAGCACTTGAGTGGGTTTTGGCTCAACGCATGGAAATGCGTTGTCATAACCAGTCTTAATTCATTTTGGCTGTGCTGGTAAATTAAAAAAACAATGTACCTGACTACTGGCCAAATTAATTAATATACATTTTTAATAGAAATATGTCACCCTGCCTGTTTTCAATGATATTTTGTGTACAGAACCGACAACTGTGATTTAGAGATTTAATTTAACACTTGCTCACTCATTTATACAATGGATGGTTTTGTCTTAGGCTTCTTTTTTTTTTTTTTTTGTGGCCTCACACCTGCTATCTGTTGCCACATAATGTAAACTTTCAACTAATGTTAAGCTGGTTAAACATCCACACAGCATTGAAACTTTATAATTGGAAATCAGAAATTTAGACACTACCACTTTGTGCAGAGCAGCATAACAGGCAGCCAATCAAGATTTTCTATCTACCATTTCTGTCTAATACGCAAGGGCAAATAAACTAAAGTTAGTTTGCTTTGCGATTGGAAAGTCGACTTAAGTTGTAAGAATTAGCTAACTTTACTCACAATTTGATGCTTGCTCCCAAAATAGTTTGTTGCTTATTCATCACAGTGCCTCTTTTGGCCAGCAGGTGTCACCGTGAGACACTGTTTGTTAAGGCAGCAGTCTATGCTTCTCAAGTACTGCTGGAAACCCTGAATGTCTCACACTAGTCTACATCTTAAATTACCAAATAAGATCATTTAAATTGGCAAAAAAATTGCCAAGGGAAGTTCCACCCACGATGGATTCATATAGCCGACCCCCAGTGTATTTGTTCTATCATCCAACCCTAATACATATTTTCATTTAATATACATACTACTATATTCATTTAACATACATACATACAAACATTATTTTGCTTCTCCCTCTGTTTTCTCTTTTATCTCCTGTCCTCTCCTCTTCTTTAGGTTAGCGTCTTGCCGTCATGTCCGTCTTCTACTACTTCCTGTTTCTCCAGCTCCAGATCTGATGCCCCACAGGTGAATCAGAACAATTGACTCCTTCTTCCTTTTTTTTTTATTTTTTATTTTTTGTATTTGAGTGTCTTGCACCATTAGTTGCCCAGCCCAAATGGGCTTACAAGACACTATAGGCCTATATTGTATTCTACACATAGTACAGCACAAAAAAACACATCCAAAAATGGCAACACAGGCAATCAACAAATAGGATCTATATCAACCGGACCACAACATATACAGATAATCTAGGGGTACAAATTATTCTGCCTTCTTTTCTAGGCTCTCTCCCAAAAAAAAGATGCCTTCTTCTGAGCACTGTTACTGTCCGCAATGTTCTGATTGCAGTACCTCTGGGAATTGTGTATATGATGTTTGTAATGTTTGCATTAAAACAGTGGTTCTCAACGTGGGGTCCGGGGACCACCAGGGGTCCTTGAGGGAGTTCCAGGGGGTCCCCAGCAAATTGATGAAGTTAGTTAAGTTAGAGAATGTAGAAGAATGACTGTTTTGATCATAGTTTCTCTGTTATCTCTCTACCTACAATACAGATAGTCATGGAATTCTGGACAAAATCATATCTAACAGTAAAAATATTCTCAGATTTGGGTCCGAGAGACAAAATCTCATCAAAAAGGGGTCCATGGCCCTAATGTGGACTAAACTAGGGGTCCTTGATATGAAAAAGGTTGAGAATCACTGCATTAAAACACCATACATTGTTGAGACAAGCCTTGCTAAGGCAAGTCTGCCTTTCAGTCATGTGGCGCTTGGTTCAAAATAACTCAAATCTGAAAAAAGGAAAACAAGCACAGACATCCAAAATATGCTGTCTGTCTAAAAAAGAAATAAAAAGATGATCTCAAGTGTGCTTATTATCTCCCTTGCTTATGTCCACCCCACACAACATTGTCAAATCCACAATTAACAAAGAAGCTCACGTCAAAACAAACGCTGAGACACGGTTACATGCTCCACTTCTCCCGTGTGCCCCCAAACTTTCAGGGTGTATCAGAGACAATCATGAGAACCCCCCCCCCATGTAATGTTAACGCCATGTAACAAAATATATTTTCTTAATTGCACTAATTGTAAATGTAACCATTTGAAAATAACAATAACAGTTTGTAAACCAGTCTGCAGTATAGCCTAATAACATGTTATGTAACTGCTTTTGCAATGTTATTTTTCAATCTTTCTTTTTAAATAAGAAGTTTCATTCAAGTAAATCTACTGTCTTTATCCAGGTCTAGATAAATAGCATAAATTGTCTCCTCAGTGTACGTTTTATTCTACAGTCTATTACAAAAGTACGGTCTTCCAGAGCTGTTGATTACCGTTTAATTTGAGCTCGGAGAATTAATCGACGTTAGGATAAGAGAGTTCCATAATGTTGTCATGACATCTGAGCCAGTGATGGGGTCAAAGTTCAATCCAATTTAAGTCTCAGCAATGGGTGTAACAACCATCACAACGATGACAGATCGCCTGTCACTGGAAGTGTAAACAACATGTCATTGCAACCGACGATAGAATATGATTATCGCCATGGTGACGATCATAAATCGCTGTACTATAAACTGCCCTTTACACCGTAGGCAGCGTGTGGCCAGAGAACACACAGACATGTAAAGGCTCTAGAACTGTTGACAGCACAACTGTCATGCCATTCAAAAATAACAGTTGTCAGACCAGTGAAGAAACAAAACTGTGCAACTTTGTGTTTGATTGAGCCATAAGAAAAGACTGACTTAGAAATAAAAAGCTCTGGGGGAATCTGGGGGAAGATATGTCTCTGGCATTCCATCAGTAGAGAAGCCTTGACCTGTTATGGCACATGACCCGTGTCAGTTGGAAACAGGTTGTTTGTTGGTACAACCCTCTTTCTCTTCCTTTCAAATCTACGGCACACATAAAAACATAATGTAAAGAAAGAATAATTTATCAACCAACTGGTATTCAGCATACTATATCAGCTGCCCACTAGGGGAGAGATTGGCTATCTTGTTTTGCTTGATGTCTCTTATATTGACATAACTTTGTGTGCTCAAACAATAAGGGGACAAAATCTGGACTTTCTGGATCCATTGATGCCTTGCCTGTTTGCCAGTTTGGCTGTTTAGCTAGTTAAGAACAGTTGAGTTTAAAGTGCTGATTCCAGTGGGAAGTTGGAAATAATGTCTGTATGCACGTTGATTGGATGTTCACCCTCTACCCAAAAAAATGTCATAAACATAGCTGTGGTAGTAACGGTCAGACCGTCGTCATGGTAACAGCGCACAAGGCAGTGAAATCGGTTGTAAATAATGAACGAAAGTGCAGTGCTACATTACTGATTATTTGTAGAAAAATGATCACATTACAGAATTTATTTATTTATTGAAATTTATTGAAAATTTTCTGGTACAGGATATAAATCCTCCACACCAGACTCTAGAACTCAAAACAAACAACCATTTTTTTTTTTAAATCACAATAATTTCACGGATAATCACAAATAATGACAAATCAGCTTGATTATTTTTGTATTATGAATCACAATGTTTTGTACATTATTGATTAATCAGTTGGCAGTTACCAGCAGAAGCGAGCATTACACCAGCTTTGCCAGCCAACTTTTGTCTATATTACTGTTTTCCAGAATAAACACCATTTCATAAAATATGTCCGGTGCTGTGATTCATGAGTGCAACAAATATTAAAGAGAACATCATACATATTTTATTGTACATTATGCAAACAATAACCATTTCTTGATTCAGCAGGGAGCCTTTCTTCCTGGAAAATCATCCAATTGAGTCCAAGCACTGTGTGGAGACCAGAAACTTCAAATTTACTTTTCTGTCCTGTTTTTCTATCCAGGAGGATCTGAAGGACAGACTAGAGAGGATCACCAACATGTAAGTTCCTGTGATTGTTTTATTTATTAGTAAGCAGTGGTGGAAGAAGTACTCTGATCCTTTACTTAAGTAAAAGTACCAATACAGCAATGTAAAAATACTCCATTACAAGTAAAAGTCCTGCATGAAAAATCCTACTTAAGTAAAAGTACATAAGTATTAGTAGCAAAATGTAGTTAAAGTATTCAAGTAAAAGTAGTGGTTTGGTCCCTCTGACTGATAATATTTTATTATATATGACATCATTAGATTATTCATACTGAAGCATCAGTGTGTAAGCAGCATGTTACTGTTGTAGCTGCTGGAGGTGGAGCTCGTTTGAACTACTCTATATACAGTTAGCTAGTTTAGTCCAGTGGTTCCCAACCTAGGGGTCGGGCCCCTCCAAACAGTCACCAGATAAATCAGAGGGATCACACTGCTTTTTGTAAGACGTCAAAAGCCAAAATGGTTGGAAATCACTGGTACTGGCACTACCGAATATGACACTATGAACCAGGCTCCACATGAAAGCAAAGATTCAAAGGATTGTCTTGGCACCAATAGAACCAAGTATCGTTTTAAATTGAACAGAAATTTGAGTTTGTCAATTAAAACAGATTGAATGAACATATTGGTCTGAATTGTGTTTTGTAGTGTAACTACAAAAAATCTAAATGCACTCCCCTCTTTTGTTTGGGCTAAATTACCTAAGGGGCAAAACTTAGTCTAGTGGTGAGGGGTTTTAACAATATTTCCTTTTTAACAAAAATATGAATCAAGCACATTATGTAATGTGGATGGTATTTCAGTCCAGTTTCATCATCACCTACTCACTGTTTGTGTTTTTTTGTTTGTATGTAAGGATGGTTTTGCCCAAAATTACCAAATTGGTCATCAGAGCAAGTCAGTTTATGCAGTCCCATTTTTTTTGGAGTATAAACCTGCATTTCTCAAGCTTTTTGCTCTCACCATGCTTATTGCCTTTCACATTATATAATTTTGATAGCTAGCTAGCAATCACTAATTTGTAGCAGTAAAATCACTGTGTGTATGTGTGTGTGCATGTTTTATAGGATGAAGAACACCTCCAGTCTGCTGACGAAAACCGAGTCCTCCATATAGCTCCCTGCAAATTACAATCACTGATCATCATCATCTTCATCACTCGAGAACTTGTAACAATTATGTATTAAGATGTATGTAGGGATTTTTCAGTGTCCAATTAAAGGCTTTTTACTCTTCAATTCCTTGAGTACCTTTTCTTTTCACTGCCCTAAACCCTTGTGAAAACACACTGTATTCAACTGTTCTGTTTCCAGGTTTTAGTATGTTGACACTTGGGCTTCACAGACAAGTAGTATCGAGTATCCAAATCCACAATTATAAGAAATTTTACTGTAGCATTATTGTATTATGATCCGCTGAACATGGCATGCGGGACTACATATCAACCGAAGATAAGTGTGAGATTGCTCTTTCTATTTGCTGTGGCCCTACCTCTTGATTATAAAAATGTCTCAAACTTCTCAAACTGGGGCATCATAGACAATGTAATAGAGTATCAAAATTTACCAGAATTTTGGGAAATTTACCATAGCATTAATGTATTTTGGCCCCCTGAACATGGCATGTTAGACTATGCTCAACCTAGAATAAATCAAATGTGATTACACTCTGACTATTTGCTGTGACCCTACCTCTTGATTATCAAAATGGGTTGTGACAGTGCTTGCTGTCAAGTGAAGGACAAAAATGGGCGAACACACGTAGAATCGACTGTTTACCTTAAGATTTATTAACCAAGATATAAGATTAACCAAATATCAACATAAAATACGCCAATCAGTAAAATCAATGGTGTGTGAAGTTCATGGATGAGTGGAAGGTGTAATGATGTAATGTGTAAACAGAAACTCGAAACAACACCAAACCTAACTCCAAGGGAGTGACAGAGAGAATGACAGAGTCAGTTTATATGGGTGCTGGCCAGCACAGGTGTTACATGTGTAATGGGGAGAAGTCTCCCCTTGGTATGTAGATAGGTAACCCCCATGATAGGCTAAGGTATGGTGACACCTCATGTCTTGTTGTGCTGCCCATAAATCACCAGGGCCCAGTATTTCAAAACCTTTAATCTAGATCAGAATTATCCGGATAGGATTAAATCTCAAAATTGGGTATTTCAAAACCAGAAGATGTGATCCTGATCTTACAAAATCGGGATACGTATTTGGTAATCCAATCCTACCCAGAATCCAGATCAAATGTTGATTTTGGGTATTTCAAAACTGTTAAATGGAGATTAGGATAGGTTTGATGCTAAAAATCAGGATTATCCTAATCCCACTGGAAGGGTGGATCCAGCATGGATTCAAGGTGGATGTAGAAACATGTAGGACACATGACACATATTTAATCATTCTTTCATTCAATGCTTGCATATTAAAGTAGCACAGACCATGCCAAAACAATACACTATGAGAGGGAATGGAAGTTGTGAACAGGAAAGGGAGGCACAGCATCAATGTGCAACTTGTGGTAAACTAGGAGCACAATTGAACTCTTAAATGGGGTGTTGAGAAGGCGCTTTGCATGCCTGAACTACCTGCCTGTAGACCCACAGTGAGCATGCGACATAATTCTCACCTGCATCGTGCTTCATAATATCACTGAAGAACGCAAGGTTCCTCACTGTGATGGGAGGGGGAATCACTCACAGCCCCAAGTAGATGGCCCTGACCTCCCACTGGCAGCACTGCAACCAGATGGAGCAGCTGGACGGTCAATGAGAGACGCTTCAGTGAACCATTATTTTACTTACTCAATAAAAACATTAGTATGCTGACAAAACAGTTTTGTATTTGACTTTTTCTTAATCCAGTGACACACTTCATATACATACCGTGTTAATGAAATGTTGTATTACTTTGAGCAACGGATGGCGGCCTATCCAAAGACTGCAAATCTAGATTCTGTAATCCTGATCTTGGGGTATCTGGATCAGAATGATCCTATCTGAAAAGTCTTTGAAAAACCAGGATAAAACCTACAAGATAAATTTTATCTGGGATAGCAAAAAAGGGATTACAAAATCTGGATAATTCTGATCTAGATTAAAGGTTTTGAAATACTGGGCCCAGATCAGAGGGGTTTTCCAGAAAGCAGGATTGGCAACTTATCCAGATCTGTTAACTCAGAATTCACGGAAATCCGTGATTTTCTCTTCCAAAAACGGAGATCCGAGTAAGTCTAGATCAGTTACTATGGCAACTTATGTTCTCAAGCTAACCTGCTCTGTGGCACTTGAGGCTGACTTGAGTTAAACCCGACTGAGTCAGTTCGTTCAACTTTTCTGGGAGATGGCAATGTCATGGGAGATCCCGTCAACATGGAAGCTCAAATTATTTGTAGGGCTTTACGTCGAGAGAGGCTGACCGCAATATATTTTATCACACCCACCTGTAGCATATCATCATGAGCATTACCTGTCCATGTTCCTAAACAAAATGTGGGCATCTAACATTAACCCAGTAGGGTGTATGGCATGCCATCTGCCTTAAGCATGCCAGGTTTACCCCAGAAAGAGGGCCAGTTATCTAAGAACATGAAACCCTATTGTTTACAGTATTTGGCCAGCCAGCGATTAAGGGTGACTAGCCTGCTGTAGATATCATCATTAAGAGTGACGGGAAGGGGACCAGAGACGATTAAACGATGCCGACTCATCTTGCTGGCGAGGTCACATATCCTGACTATGCTGTGCTTTGTGACCTCAGATTGTTTCATCCTAGTATTGTTGGTGCCGACATGTACTACGATGTTATCATGGGTAGCGTGGTTGTTGTGTGCACTATCCTTGTATCTATGCCTGTTTGCTAGCACCCTAAGGGTAGCCTCTATGTTGGGAACTCTGGCCCCTGGTAGACAGACTATTTCGGCTGGCTCTTCTAGCCTAATGTTGCGGGTAACGGAGTCTCCAATATCTCACCCATTGCCGAAGGGGCTGCGCTATCTGGGGTGTCATGACCAGTGTTGGGCAAGTTACTTGGACAATGTAATATATTACTCTTTACTTATTACTTCTTTAAAAAGTAATCACACTACTTTACTTAGGAAAAGTAGAGCAGCAAACTTCCTAAACTGAACAGCCGCTCCACAGACGCTAGATGGGGTCGGGGTATTGTACTTCATGTAAATGTTTTTGATGTTTGAGAACTGGTTGGGTGTCTCGATCCCAAATCCTCCTGAATAATCCATCACTTCTTTTTCTGCTAAGTAGCTAGAAAGTCTCTGTGACTTGATCTGGATGTGAATTCACCAGGCAAACATCTTCCAAGGTAACAGAATTGTTTGATGAATACACTCCCTGAATTTCATTAGAAAGGAAGGAGTCAAAAATTAAGGGGTGTTTAAGGGGGTTTTGATGGGGTCTCCTTCATTAATAACTCCCTTAATTAAATTTTGCACATTTTGCATGAGTAAAGGGGTGAATAATAATAGAAATGTGACACTGATATTTTCTGATGAGACAGGAATGAAATCAAATTAGAGTCTGCCTTCTTCCCTGAGACTGTTGATTAATGATCTCTCTTTCCCTCCCTCTCTCTCTCTCCCTCCCTCCTCTCGCTCTCTCTCTCTCTCTCTCTCTCTCGCTCTCGCTCCCTCCCTCCCTCTCGCAGTATCATTCACATTCACTTACTGGCGAGGCAGCAGGCTGTTTCCAACATGAAAAGGTATTGTAGCAAACACTTTTCATTTTTAGAGTATTATTCTTCAATCTGTTAATGCTTACTGTTGATTGATTTAACTGTAATAAGACAATCATACAGAAGAAGCCTCTGTTTGTGATTAGGAGGGTGAAACTCACTGTTTCAGTTTGAAATATAAAACACTTTGTGACAGTTTGTGAACACATCAGTGTTTGAGTGTTAACGTTAACGTTAACTTTTAATCAGAGCAGGAAGGCTCTTTGGTTCACTGTAGACGATGAGGTTAAACTTCACCATTTGATAGATGCGTCATAAAACTACTTCCTGATTCTCTCCCACAGACTTCAGATTGGACTCTGATCCTGATGTTATTTTATATGGCTGGTTGTTCATGTTTATTCAGGTCAAGACCTGTATCAAAATTATATTGATGATTGATTGATGTTATCTGATCATCTTTCCATGCAGTTACTTTATATTTCAATAAAAGCATGAGTGATGAAATACATGCTGCTTAATGCACTTCATAGACTTTCACTGTATCAACACTGTTTCTATTACAACACATACTCTTAAAGGTTTATTCCACTAAAACACTGCTGCTCCTACTACTGCTCTGTAAACATTTAAAGGCACATTCCACTTACACACTACTTCTACTACTACTTCTACTATTAAAGGCATATTCCACTGAAACACTACTTCAGCATACTTCAACATATTTATAATTTTAATGGTATACTTCACTAAAGTGCTATGCTACCACTACTCATACTTTTTTAAAAGGTATACTGCACTGAAACACTATTTCAACTACAAGTCATAATTTTAATGTACAGTATATTCTGCTAGAACTCTGTTACTGCTACTACACTGTTTGTAAGACACTTTTATTCAAATTGTAAACAACTTAAATTAACTCCGTTAATAAATTCAGCGGTCATAGGCCTACTGAAGCAAGCACACTTAAAAAAATCTACTGAAAATTTAAACTCTTATTATTCTTCTTTCATGCACTTTTTAGGACATAATTCAGCTTGTATCAGTGAAGCTAGCAATGCCATACAACCTTTCAGATATTCACCGTATTACATTTAGGCTACAGTTAGCTCTATTTTAGGTATTTCACTGACACTCTTATCCAGAGTGACTTCCTTCATTTATGAGTGTATCAGTACAGTAAGCTTCAATCACAAAAAAAAAAAAAAATTAAGTCAACAAAATAAAGGAGGCCAAAGCTGCAGTGACCATAAAATATTCCTGTTAACCTGGGATTTTATTAAGAGAGCCAACAGCATGAGAGAGGAGAAATAATTCATATAATTCATTCAATAATTCTTCTTATCATTATTATTTTGGTGTGCTGATACTTTTTGTGTTTAGACCTAGCTGGTAGTTCTTGGGTATCCACCTGCTGCTGTGGCTGCTTCAGAAAGTGAATGTCCTGCCTTAGTGTTCTTCTTCTCTGTCTACCAGGATCCAGCAGGAGAGACCAGACTCTCCTCAACCCAGCTGTGTGTCCATGAAGAGCGACCAGTCAAAGGATGACGAAATGTTTTTTAAAGATGAACACCATTCTTCTGAAAAGATGTAAGTTGTTACTAGCATTAAAATG
Organism: Centroberyx affinis; assembly: GCF_046629955.1. NCBI lineage: Eukaryota > Metazoa > Chordata > Actinopteri > Beryciformes > Berycidae > Centroberyx > Centroberyx affinis. Next base: position 83,340 of record NW_027278978.1, on the reverse strand, counting down.
TTACTGTATTCATGCTTTAACTAATGCAGAGAACATTTGCTGAGCATGCATGCTCTTTTTCAGCATCACTCTTCTTCACATATAGTAATATATTCACACCTGGGAGCTGCCCAGTGTAACCAGTCTGTCACTGTTAGACACTGGGATTCGGGCTTCAGTTTCTTGAACTTTGGAGGAAGTTGTGGAGGGAGGGAGGAGTGTTTCTCATTTACTCTCCAGCAACTGTCAACCTGCTGGTCAAAAGCCTGTCTGTCTAACCTTTTTCCACCATCAGTCCTGCTTTGTCCATCCTGTGTTTCTATCAGGATCCAGCAGGACAGACCAAACTCTCCTGTACCCAGCTGTGTGTCCATGAAGAGTGACCGGTCTATGCGTATCCCTATTCTGCTCAAACATGGACACCACTCTATTGATAAAAGTTCAAAATTGGTCTGGCCCTTCATACTGTTAGCCAGTAAACACTCCTGTGTGCAGTTTTTATGCTGTTTTTATGTTTGTTTGTTTTTTAGCTCTCTCGAACTCTAAAGGAACAGTTGTTTTGGAGAAGGCTGATATGATGCAGTGCCAGCTAGCTCACTGTGTGTTAAACTGACATGAGGGGGAGAAGATACTGACAACATTTTATTTGTGGGTGAACTATTCCTTTAAGTGTACATCACTGTAGAACCTTGAAACATTTGAATCTGTGAATTCAAGTAAAGTGTGTGTGTGTGTGTGTATGTGTGTGTGTGTGTGTGTGTGTGTCCCAGACTCCACCAGAAGAGGTCAGAGGTTCCTAGTGGTCAGTCTGCCCAGGAGCATCAAACAGACCTGGACTCCATATTTATGGTGTGTAAATGCACAACAACACCTTTTACTTCACCAACAAGTGAAATGCAAAACAAACATTCAGTCTCTGCACTCTTTAGACCAGTGGACTTTCAGTCTATGCAAGATGGATCTGATGTTGTGTTCCATGATTTTAATAAGAAAGTTGAATTCATATGTTATTCTGTTCCAGCTGCTTGAGGAGAACATCGTCACCTTTGTGAAGAACGAGCTGAAAAGTTTCCAGAGGGCTCTGAGTCCAGATTACCCAGAATGCTTAGAGAGGCAGAGGGATGATGAGGAGGTGGTGGACGGTGAGGAGGAAGAGCAGAGAAGGAGCAGAAAGGCTTTTCTGAAGATCACACTGCACTTCCTGAGGAGAATGAAGCAGGAGGAGCTGGCTGACTCTCTGCAGAGCAGTAAGAGGCTTTTAACAGGTTTAACATGATTGAAAAACATTTGCCAAACGAGACCTATTGTCACAGCAAACCAAACCCTGGGCAAACTGTGCATGACACTGACCATAGCGTTTGTCTAGGGCTTCCAGAGCCAGGCTGCTCGTGCATACATGATTACTCAAAGATGCTCAGGAGATAGGTGTTTGGCTGCCAGGCTGGAAAAGGGAAATGAGCTTACCTGTTGCCAGCAAGGAGGTTATGCTGTCCCAGCGCACGCCCTCGTAGTCCCCGCTCATGAAACCCAGCACGCTCCTCCGCTCTCGGAATCCGGTTCGCCTCGGCGCTCTGTTGACAGTTCATTTAGTTAACTCATGAGACGCAGACCAAACTAAACTTTAAACTTTTGGGAGAGGCCAAACACTTCTTGTCCGTGACCTTTTCTGGTCATTGGCAAGTCGCAAAACACAAGAGAATTCCCTCGCCATTTCTCGTGGGCTCCCCCCCCCGTGCCATACTCACACATGGACTGAAGATCCCCCAATCACTCCGACACTACCCCCCTTTCACAACTACCGCCGGCTGTGTGATTAGGTAAGCCCACCCCCCAACCTGACAGCCACTCCGGACAGCCAATCGGGTATGGTGTGCCGTGACACTATTCAGTTCAAGTTTGAAAGGTAACTGAGCACAATGCCTCTGGATAATCTGGTAAAATTATTAATTTGTTAATGTGAGTGTAATACACAGTGACAGTGGTGCACGTTGGGAAAAAATCAGCACCACACCAGTTGCCTTTCACATTGAGCTGAACACACAGTCAGGTTTGTCCACTCCATAGTGATGAGCTGAATAGATGCCATGGAGTTACCAGGAAATGTTCACATTTCTCATGTTTACCGAAACTCATTAACGTTATTTGTTCTTTGTTCATTCAGAAACTTTTGCTCCCATCTGCCAACATCAACTCAAATCTAATCTGAAGGAGAAGTTTCAGTGTGTGTTTGAAGGAATTGTTAAAGCAGGAATCCCAACACTTCTGAATCAGATCTACACAGAGCTTTACATCACAGAGGGAGGGAGTGGAGAGGTCAATGATGAACATGAGGTCAGACAGATTGAAGCAGCATCCAGGAAACCAGCGAGACCAGAAACAACAATCAAATGTGTAGACATCTTTAAACCCTTACCTGGAAGAGATCAACCAACCAGAACACTGATGACAAAGGGAGTGGCTGGCATTGGGAAAACAGTCTTAACACAGAAGTTCAGTCTGGACTGGGCTGAAGACAAAGCCAACCAGGATATACAGTTCACATTTCCATTCACTTTCCGAGAGCTGAATCTGCTGAAAGAGAAAAAGTACAGCTTGGTGGAACTTCTTCATCGCTTCTTTAATGAAACCAAAGAAGCAGGAATCTGCAGGTTTGACAAGTTCCAGGTTGTGTTCATCTTTGACGGTCTGGATGAGTGTCGACTACCTCTCGACTTCAAGAAGAACGAGATCCTGACTGATGTTACAGAGTCGACCTCAGTGGACGTGCTGCTGACAAACCTCATCACGGGGAAACTGCTTCCCTCTGCTCGCCTCTGGATAACCACACGACCTGCAGCAGCCAATCAGATCCCTGCTGAGTGCGTTGACATGGTGACAGAGGTGAGAGGCTTCACTGACCCACAGAAGGAGGAGTACTTCAGCAAGAGATTCAGAGATGAGGAGCAGGCCAGCAGAATCATCTCCCACATCAAGACTTCTTGAAGCCTCCACATCATGTGCCACATCCCAGTCTTCTGCTGGATCACTGCTACAGTTCTGGAGCATGTGTTGAGAACCAGTGAGAGAGGAAACCTGCCCAAGACCCTGACTGAGATGTACATCCACTTCCTGGTGGTTCAGTCCAAACTGCAGAACGTCAAGTATCATGGGAGAGCTGAGACAGATCCACACTGGACTACAGAGAGCAGGAAGATTATTCTCTCTCTGGGAAAACTGGCTTTTGAGCAGCTGGAGAAAGGCAACCTGATCTTCTATGAAGCCGACCTGACAAAGTGTGGCATTGATATCAGAGCAGCCTCAGAGTACTCAGGAGTGTTCACACAGATCTTTAAAGAGGAGCGTGGGCTATACCAGGACAAGGTGTTCTGCTTTGTCCATCTGAGCATTCAGGAGTTTCTGGCTGCTGTTTATGTCATTGTTTCATTCATCGACTCTCAGTCAACATCCTGGTTATCTACGCTATTAAGAGACAAATCTCAGGTAAATCAGCTCTGCCAGAGTGCTGTGGACAAGGCCTTACAGAGTCCAAATGGACACCTGGACTTGTTCCTCCGCTTCCTCCTGGGCCTTTCAATGGAGACCAATCAGACTCTCCTACGAGGCCTGCTGACAACGAGAGGAAGTAGCTCACAGACCAATCAGAAAACAGTCCAGTACATCAAGCAGAAAATCAGGGAGAATCCGTCTCCAGAGAGAAGCATCAATCTGTTCCACTGTCTGAATGAGATGAATGACCGCTCTCTAATGAAGGAGATCCAACAGTACCTGAGATCAGGAACTCTCTCCACAGCCAGACTCTCCCCTGCTCAGTGGTCAGCTCTGGTCTTCATCTTACTGTCATCAGGAGAAGAGCTGGACGTGTTTGAGCTGAAGACATACTGTGCTTCAGAGGAGGCTCTTCTGAGGCTGCTGCCAGTGGTCAAAGCCTCCAAAAAATCTGTGTAAGTGCATAGATAACGGAATAGATTCAATATATGACTTTTATATAAGAGAAAAAAAAGACTTTTATACTTTTAAAGTCGTTGTTCATCACTAATTCTTCCTCAGACTGAGTGGCTGTGAACTGTCAGAGAGAAGCTGTGAAGCTCTGGCCTCAGTTCTCAGCTCCCAGTCCTCTAGTCTGAGAGAGCTGGACCTGAGTAACAACGACCTGCAGGATTCAGGAGTGAAGCTGCTCTCTGCTGGACTGGGGAGTCCACACTGTAGACTGGAAACTCTCAGGTCAGGATTACTGTTACTGTTCAACAGACGGCCATTTAAATTCTGCTTTACATGCACATTTCAGTCAGAGACACTTGCGTCATAGGAGTTTAGACCATTTATTGCAAATGGTTATACAGTTGTTCGAGTTGAAAGAAAGCAGCACACCCGTATAATAATAAAAAAGAATATAACAAAAAAAGACGTCACCTCATTTTCACCAATTTAGTTTTTGGCCATGACTGCTAACGCATTTCGGTATTACACCTTCATCAGAGCAACCTATTAAACCTAAATACTGTTTTAAACCAATTACTTTGTATTTAATTGTCAAATTCAATAAGTCAGCACCCATATTAAGCCACTGCCTCCACCAAAAGGTGTTACTCTATCGGTGCAGCAATCAGCATAGCGTTCTCCCCGTCTTCTCCACACTTTGACCCTACGATCCAACTTCAGTAGGCAGAATCTGGACTCATCGCTGAACATAACGTTCCTCCACATGTTCAGGTTCCAGTGCAGGTGCCAATCAGGTACCTGATTGTCAGCACCTGGGGGTACCGGAAGCTCAAAACAAGAGTCAATAGCAACAGCAGAATAAGCTGTTTGGCATTGGCAGAGAAGATTTGGCAAATTTTTCATGAGCGCAACCCACATACTCAGCTGTGCTGCTCATCCCACAAATGCATGTTCCTTACAAATGGGGCACCATTTAAAAGGGAAATAAACAGGCTTTCCAACGGTATAAAATGTATTGCCAAGAAGCATTGTTACAACAGAGAAATAATCTACCAAACACAAATTTCCGAACTTTTTGTTCGATGTTTATAAGAGAAAGTTTCCAAACGAGCCGCCATGTTTTTCCAGTTTGAAATCCGGGGCAGAAACACACCATGACAGTGCAAACAACATGATATCACGTATACCACCATGACTGTGTACGTCTTCACACCACTTCTCGCGCGACTTTCAACAATGGGAAGTCAGTCAGTCAGTTAGCTACTTTCTCTTCTAGGCCGGTCCCAGAGGCCCGGCAAAAACAGAATCATGTTACTATGCCATTTCCCCAGAGTCACCAACTATAAAATACGCCCCCTTGTACAAGCCAGTCAGATTTTGCTCCAGTTTCTATGTAGACACTGGACTGTCTGAAATCGACCAATCAGCGCTAAGAGGAGAGCGGGCCTTCCACAACGGCCAGCCATCAGAGCAGTGACTCATTAGCATAAGAAGCTGCTTATGTAAAATGAACTAAACGATTTTTACTGAAAAAAACTTAACAGATGTATTTTATAGACACCAGGTAATTATATCAAATTGCTGAAACAGCAAAAGATACCCCTTTTAAAGGAGGGGTCAAAACTATTTGAAGACAAGTTTTGACTGTTGGAGAGAGTGTTTGCTGTGTGTGTGTGTATGTGTGTGTTGTCAATCAACAGTCATGATGGCAAAGGCCCAGGTTGAAATAATAATAATAACCAGAATTATCTTTTAAGATAGGAACTCTGCTGTGGTCATTATTGAAAGTTATCGAGATTATTTTATTTCAAAATCGAGGAAAATTTAACTGAGATGATTACCAATATTATTTTTTACTGGAACACACTATGCCACACTATGTCGCTGTTTGCTGCTTGTGTGTGTGTGTGTGTGTGTGTGTGTGTGTGTGTGTGTGTGTGTGTGTGTGTGTGTGTGTGTGTGTGTGTGTGTGTATGTGTGTGTGTGTGCAGGCTGTCAGGCTGTCTGCTCACAGAGGAAGGCTGTGCTTCTCTGGCCTCAGCTCTGAGCTCCAACCCCTCCCATCTGAGAGAGCTGGACCTGAGCTACAATCATCCAGGAGCCTCAGGAGTGAAGCTGTTCTCTCCTGGACTGGAGGATCCACACTGGAGACTGGACTCTCTCAAGTATGGACAGGCAACGTCTGTGAAGGCTGAGAGTCACACACATTTTCTCTGTCACACTGACAAGCTGAGGAATACTGTTTCATGTTTAATGGTGGATATGAGTGGAAATCATTCATAGGGAAGGTTTTTAAATGTTTCCATCATCAAAGAGAATCTGCTGGTCTGACTTTGTTTATTCCTCCAGTGTGGACCATGGTGGAGTGCAGTGGTTGAAACCAGGCGTGAGGAAGTGTAAGTGTGTATTTAGTTTGATTCATGAAAACAAAGCAGCAAACACTCAACTATTGAGATGGAAAGCCCATCTACACCATAGTATGTGACATCCATTCATAACATCATGTGTTATAATAAGAAAGTAATTGTCATACTGTCAGTAAATCAACAAATAACCAGAACAGGTGTATTAGATAAGAAACTGTTTATGTCAAACTCCCTGTATGTCTTGTATGTTGCTGATCCGAACAAAATTGTCCACGTGTGGACAATAAAGGCATTCTATTCTATTCTATTCTATTCTATTCTAAACTGCTGCTGTATTGAGTCTTGTTCTCTCCATCAGATGCCTGTGAACTCACACTGGACCCAAACACAGCACACAGAAAGCTCCTCCTGTCTGAAGACAACAGAAAGGTGACATGGGTGACAGAGGAGCAGCCATATCCTGATCACCCAGAGAGATTTGACTGCTGGTATCAGCTGTTGTGTAGAAATGGTCTGACTGGTCGCTGTTACTGGGAGGTCGAGAGGAAAGGAGGGGTTCATATAGGAGTGACTTACAGAGGAATCAGCAGGAGAGGAAGGGGTGATGACTGCTGGCTTGGAGGGAATGAAAAGTCCTGGTGTCTGATCTGCTCTGGTAACAGTTACTCTGCCTGGCACAGTAACAGACCAACAGTCATACCTTCCCTCTCCTCCTCTGTCTCTAACAGAGTAGCAGTGTATCTGGACTGGCCTGCTGGCTCTCTGTCCTTCTACAGAGTTTCCTCTGACACACTGATCCACATCCACACCTTCCTCTCCACATTCACTGAACCACTCTACCCTGGGTTTGGGTTCTGGTCTGGGTTTGGTTCCGCAGTGTCTCTGTGTCAGATAGAGGAGGGAGAGAGAACCATGCAGACTGCTGACCAAAGACAGCTGCTGAAATGATAGTTCACTCTGGACAGGATCACACACACACACACACACACACACACACACACACACATGCACACACACCTTAATGTGAGAATAATATTTGTATTTTCCTTTAAATTTGATTAGAATTGCCCTAAAATAAACCAATATCTTGTTCTGTTGTTTTATAAGTTGTGAGTCATTTCATCTTAAAATCAAGGAATGTCAAATTGTCTCAAGTGTGATGTCGTTTTTTGGCCCAAATAAAGTATTTTGCCCCCCCCTTTCAGTCTTAGGTGAGTAGGTAATGACTTTACATACAGGCATTAATATTGAATTTTTCTGTTTTCCATGCTTCTTCTGTTCTGCATTTCTTTATTACTTGAGGTGAATCTGCCAGACAGACTTCGCTTAGCATTCAGCATTTCATGGCTTTGTGAGGAGAACACAACATCCACACCACGGTTGTCAGCAAAATATTTTTAAAACTTCAGTAACGCGTTAAACTATATAACTTCATCATATGTCATTTCTACTGACATTATTTCACCCATTTTAAGAACAGAACGATTTGTAAATGGGATCCAAAAATCCATTTCATTTTATTCTTCGGTGGGATCTAGATAAGAAAGCAGCATCATGAGAAACATGAAAGTCACAGACAAACAACATACGAAAATATAAGAAAGCAAAATAACCGACAATCAATGTCACATTAAAGAAAGAGCAGAGTCAGATTTTATGTCAAAGTACTCCAACAGGCAGCAGACAAGTTCCATCATTTCATATGGAACCACTTTTCCATTCTATTTTACCCTTTTTTGGAACTCACTCAAGAAAAATCAAGGTACATTTTACTCCAGGTTTAATAAATGATTAACGATTTTCAAAAGAATTTCATAGTACATCCTTTCTTATGTTATTCTACTCAATTGTACCCATTTTGGAACCTGTACTCCCAAAACACAGGCCGATTTTACCTGAGAAAACAAAACAGCAAAAACTGAGACAAAACATTTTAGACTGTAAAAAACTCTCTTTAGACCGGCAGAGCGATAACAGTGACAGTGTTGACAAGCTCAGAGTTTATAGCAGCTCTTCTTTGTGTTCAGGTCATATTGTGTTCAGGTCCTGGATCTGTTCAGGAGGTTTTAGTGGAGTGAGGTCGCCCTCTTGTGGACTGTACTGCTACAGCATGCGTGCAGGTCGGCTGCTTTACTGTAGTTTTATATTGTTGCTCTGCTCTCTGTCTCTGCTGGGAAAGTAAAACAGCGGCTTATTGAACATTTTCTGTCTCTGTCTATACAGGAGTAGTATGATAAATACATGCGGTAGGTGTATAGGTAGTGTGTGGTGAATCATATTGTGCTGTTGTAATATAGACTCTAGAGGGCAGTTTCAGATCGGCAGCTCCCCCTGCTGGACTGACAAGGAAAGGACTGCTATAAAACATGATGCACATGGTATTCTGGATGCTAGCTCACATCCTATTAGAGCAGAATATCAATATCAGCATTAACCCAGCTAGATAATATTCCCACTGTAAGGAATCAAAGACTTTGAGTCCATTACATTTCAAAGCAAATATCCTGTGATTTTATTTATATTTTATATTTTGGTTTGATTTATTTATTTATTTAAGAATGTTGCTGCCTGTCCTACGGTCCTGTAGATTTATGATATAGCCTGATGTTTTCTATGGTTCATCTGCATAGTAGTATATCATTCTGTTAAACTCTGAATAGGGCCTCTATGTGAATGCTGAACAGTAACAGACAGTAACGTCATATCCTGTGTATTGTTAAAATATTACTCCGCTCCATGTATCAGACACATGCATGCAGTTAACAGTAATTTTGATGGAAACATTTAGTGTAAAAAAAAAATGTGAGCAGTTGGTAAACACTTAACATGGACTTTTACTTTTGATGCTTAAAGTGCATTCAATACTTGAATCCATTCACTCAGAACTTGTATTTTCATCTTCTGAGTGCTGTTGTGTCAGGATTGTTCTGTTTTTATTTCAACTGCAGGATTTGTGTTCTTCTACAACCAGTCTTTAATATGCTGCTTCACTTTGGTAGAGCATTTCCACTGTTCAGTAAACACTCCTGCACATCACTCCAGCGGCAGACTGCCTCCAACATCAGCTGCACACTGTCACAATGATCCAGCTTTCAGTATTGATCCTGGAAAACAGGCCTAACTACTGTCCAATACGTCTGATCCAAGACACAGAATGGAATAATATGATCTGAATCTTCTTTGCCCTGTTTGTGGGATTCTGTATCGGGGCTCAGACCAGGAAACACTTACGCTCTTCAGCAAGAAAGACCTTCATCAGAGCTTTAAGAAGTGTTACTGTATGAGCTTATAGGCGAGGTGAACGATCATTCACAAGCCAACATAACAACACAACAACCAATCAGAGAACAGAGCTCGTCCTTTAGCAAAGTGTTGAACATAATGTAACGCCCAATGGTAGTAATAATAATAATAGTGACAATAATAATGATAATGATGATAATTATAATAATAATAATAATTATTATTATTATTATAATAATACACTTTATTTTTTATAGCACATTTCATATAAAGCGTAAATGCAGCTCAAGGTGATTAATAAGTAAACAATTAAACACATAAGGGAGACAGTGTAAAAAGAAAGCTACAACTCAAACATGAAAGTTGCAACCAACAACAGAAAACAATGCAAACATTAAAATACAATATATGTCACTTAAAATAAAGTAAAAAAAATAAGTAAAGTAAGTAAAATCTCTAGATATAATCACAATGGAAGAGTTTAACTTCCTGTCACATGCTCCACCTCAGCAAGACACTTTTTTTTTATATTGCAGCTGAAGTCAGACAGATTTTAGATCTACACTCTCATTCTCACTCTGTCATTGAATTTTAAAGCGATATAAATTTCTCCTCCTCCATGCATTACATGTCTGTGTGCTGGTCTGCTAAACACTAGTTAGGTTGTAATCTCCATTCATTACACTGGTGAAATATGCAGGAAGTCACAGAACTAGTCTGAATGTTCAGATACATGTTATGTTTCTGTTAATACACTGTGTACAAAACATCACAACCTCCACAAAACTGAGGTTCATAGAAAAACCTTTTGAAACTTTAAAGTGTCAGTTGTCCCTCAGGATTAAAAATCCTTCTCTCTGTATGAACCTGGTTAGTGAATCTGTTGGATAGAGCAGGTGTTAATAGTATTTTGTACATTCATACATTCAGCGGGGCTGTTAGAATCTTAGTCTTGATTTACCAGTGTGACACTGATATTTCCTGATGAGACAGGAAGGAAATCAAATTAGAGTCTCTCTCTCTCTCTCTCTCTCTCTCTCTCAGTATCGAGCCAGTAGTCTTTACTTTCACTTTCTCTGGCATCACGTGGCAGCAGGCTGTTTCCAACATGAAAAGGTATTGTAGCAAACACTTTTCACTTTTCATTACAGTTTACAGAATATTATTCTTCAACCTGTTAATGCTTGCTGTTGATTGATTTAACTGTAATAAGACAATCATACAGAATAAGCCTCTGTTTTTCATTAGGAGGGTGAAACTCACTGTTTCAGTTTGAAATATAAAACACTTTGTGACAGTTTGTGAACACATCAGTGTTTGAGTGTTAACGTTAATGTCCTGAACATGTAAATTAGTTGTAACATTTTTAATCCTGTTTTAATCAGAGCAGGAAGGCTCTTTGGTTCACTGTAGACGATGAGGTTAGACTTCACCATTTGATAGATGCATCATAAAACTACTTCCTGATTTTCTGCCACAGACTTCAGATTGGACTCTGATCCTGATGTTATTTTATATGGCTGGTTGTTCATGTTTATTCGGGTCAAGACCTGTATCAAAATGATATTGATAAGTTGTCTGATATTGTCTTGATATTATGTCTGATCATCTTTCCACGCAGTTACTTTATATTTCAATAAAATTCATGCTGCTTAATGCACTTCATAGACTTTCACTGTATCAACACTCTTTGATTTTTTATTACAACACATACTCTTAAAGGTTTATTCCACTAAAACACTGCTGCTCCTACTACTGCTCTGTAAACATTTAAAGGTATATTCCACTTACACACTACTTCTACTACTACTTCTACTATTAAAGGCATATTCCACTGAAACACTACTTCAGCATACTTCAACATATTTATAATTTTAATGGTATACTTCACTAAAGTGCTATGCTACCACTACTCATACTTTTTTTAAAGGTATACTGCACTGAAACACTATTTCAACTACAAGTCATACTTTTAATGTACAGTATATTCTGCTAGAACTCTGTTACTGCTACTACACTGTTTGTAAGACACTTTTATTCAAATTGTAAACAACTTAAAAAATTAACTCTTAATAAATTCAGCTGTCATAGGAAAATTGAAAATATGAAAATGAAAATTTTAACTTTTATTATTATTCTTTCATGCACTTTTTAGGACATAAATGCAGCTTTTATCAGTGAAGCTAGCAATGCTATACAACCTTTCAGATGTTCACTGCATTTAGGCTACAGTTAGCTCTATTTTAGGTATTTCACTGACACTCTTATCCAGAGCGACTTCCTTCATTTATGAGTGTATCAGTACAATAAGCGTCAATCACTCAAAAAAAATTAAGTCAACAAAATAAAGGAGGCCAAAGCTGCAGTGACCATATAATATTCCTGTTAACCTGGGATTTTATTAAGAGAGCCAATAGCATGAGAGAGGAGAAATAATTCATATAATTCATTCAATAATTCTTCATTTTATTATTTTGGTGTGCTGATACTTTTTGTGTTTAAACCTAGCTGGTAGTTCTTGGGTATCCACCTGTTGCTGTGGCTGCTTCAGAAAGTGAATGTCCTGCCTTAGTGTTCTTCTTCTCTGTCTAACAGGATCCAGCAGGAGAGACCAGACTCTCCTCAACCCAGCTGTGTGTCCATGAAGAGTGACTGGTCAAAGGATGCCGGTATTGATTTTAAAGATGAACACCATTCTTCTGAAAAGATGTAAGTTGTTACTAGCATTAAAATGTTACTGTGTTCATGCTTTAACTAATGCAGAGAACATTTGCTGAGCATGCATGCTCTCTTTCAGCATCACTCTTCTTCACATATAGTAATATATTCACACCTGGGAGCTGCCCAGTGTAACCAGTCTGTCACTGTTAGACACTGGGAGCTGCCCAGTGTAACCAGTCTGTCACTGTTAGACACTGGGAGATGTCCAATGTAACCAGTCTGTTCGGGCTTCAGTTTCTTGAACTTTGGAGGAAGTTGTGGAGGGAGGGAAGAGTGTTTCTCATTTACTCTCCAGAAACTGTCAACCTGCTGGTCAAAAGCCGGTCTGTCTAACCTTTTTCTACCATCAGTCCTGCTTTGTCCATCCTGTGTTTCTATCAGGATCCAACATGAGAGACCAGACTCTCCTGTACCCAGCTGTGTGTCCATGAAGAGCGACCTGTCAAAGGATGCCGGTATTGATTTTAAAGATGAACACCATTCTTCTGAAAAGATGTAAGTTGTTACTAGCATTAAAATGTTACTGTATTCATGCTTTAACTATTACTTTTTTTTAAAAATCATTTTATTGCAAGACAGAAGACAGAACATTGACAGGACAACACGGGAAAAACAAAACAATAAATACAGGACAGGACAATTAATAAAAGTCGAGCCAGAAAACAAGAGAGCAAAGTGACATTAGTTGTCGGGTATCGTGTTGATCTGGTGTGTGTGTGTGTGTGTGTGTGTGTGTGCGTGTGCGCCTGCCTGTGTCCCACATTGTCAGACTAGGAAGAGGTCTGTAAGGTGGATGGGAGATAGATTAATAATAAGTAATAATAAAATAAATAAAAAACGCTAATACTAATGCTACCTTTGATACCCCCCGACAAAAATAATACTACTGCTGTTATTACTAGCACCATCGTCACCACCACCACCCCTAATAACGATAATAACACTAAAGTCAGGGAGGGTGCGAGCAGCACGTCCGCTCCAGCCACTGGCAGTGAAGCAGGGTCGGGGCCCCACCCAGGAGCTCCAGAACGGGCTGGCAGGGTCGGGCATGCTGGGTCAACAGTGTTTTTAAAATATTGTTTAATTGGTGTGCAGTGCCAGGTGGCGTGAACATAGCTATCAAGGTCATTTTGTGTGCAATGTGGACAGGTTTCTGATGCAAATCCCATTTTAAACATTTTTTGCCCAGTGAAGTGAATTCTGTGGAGTACCTTATACTGTATGAGTTGTAGGTTGGCATTTTTTTTGCTTTAACTATTACTAATGCAAAAAACATTTGCTGGGCATGCATGTTCTTTTTCAGCATCACTCTTCTTCACATATAGTAATATATTCACACCTGGGAGCTGCCCACTATAACCAGTCTGTCACTGTTAGACACTGGGAGATGCCCAGTGTAACCAGTCTGTTCGGGCTTCAGTTTCTTGAACTTTGGAGGAAGTTGTGGAGGGAGGGAGGAGTGTTTCTCATTTACTCTCCAGCAACTGTCAACCTGCTGGTCAAAAGCCAGTCTGTCTAACCTTTTTCTACCATCAGTCCTGCTTTGTCCATCCTGTGTTTCTACCAGGATCCAGCAGGACAGACCAGACTCTCCTGTACCCAGCTGTGTGTCCATGAAGAGTGACCGGTCTATGCGTATCCCTATTCTGCTCAAACATGGACACCACTCTATTGATAAAAGTTCAAAATTAGTCTGGCCCTTCATACTGTTAGCCAGTAAACACTCCTGTGTGATGGCGATCCTCTGTGTCTTACAGTATACCCACAGCATCCCTGATGTATTGTATTGTAGTGTCAATATAACACACAGCGAGTTTGCTGGCACAGCTTCGTAGCCTTCTCCAAAACAACTGGATGGAAACCATTTCATTACAGTTCCAAAAAGGTAAATGACCATTAATTGACCAAACAGCAGAATCCAGGTGTTCTGAAGCCAAACGATTGCACTGAGGGTCCAAGCCTAGAGCACGCTTGAGCGACCCAATAATGTGATAAATACAAATCGAACAAGGTTGAATTTTACATGATACCCAAGATGCCAAGGTATGACATTCTCACTCTGTTTAACTTTTAGTCAATAAACTTTGCAGCACAAAGTAGCTTTGTACCACTTGGTTTCTAAAATAGTCACCAAAAAGCTACTTTTGTTTCAGAGTGCATTTTCTTATTTCTTTCTAAAAAGTACTTGAATACATGACAAGTTGTATTTATGACTGTAAAACTCAGAAGTGCAAGCTGACGAGCAGCACCTGAAGGCAGCAGGAATCTCTGTAGAGCGACCAGAGCTCTGAGAGAGGGAAAAATTTAGGAGATAATGAGGTAAATATTGGACTTTTGGACCCTCAGTGCAATCGTTGGCTTCACAAAACTTGCATTATGATGTTTGCAGTTTTTATGTAATTTTTTGTAGCTTTCTGGAACTCTAAAGAAACAGTTATTTTGGAGAAGACTGATATGACGCTGTGCCAGCTAGCTCACTGTGTGTTATACTGACATACAAACTGACATGAGGGGGAGAAGACACTGACAACATTTTTATTTGCGGGTGAACTATTCGTTTAAGTGTCCATCACCGCACAACCTTGAAACATTTGAATCTGTGAATTCAAGTAAAGTGTGTGTGTGTGTGTGTGTGTGTGTGTGTGTGTGTGTGTGTCCCAGACTCCACCAGAAGAGGTCAGAGGTTCCCAGTGGTCAGTCTGCCCAGGAGCATCAAACAGACCTGGACTCCATATTTATGGTGTGTAAATGCACAACACCTTTTACTTCACCAACAAGTGAAATGCAAAACAAACATTCAGTCTCTGCACACTTTAGACCAGTGGACTTTCAGTCTATGCAAGATGGATCTGATGTTGTGTTCCATGATTTTAATAAGAAAGTTTAATTCATATGTTATTCTGTTCCAGCTGCTTGAGGAGAACATCGTCACCTTTGTGAAGAACGAGCTGAAAAGGTTCCAGAGGACTCTGAGTCTAGATTACCCAGAATGCTTAGAGAGGCAGAGGGATGATGAGGAGGCGGTGGATGGTGAGCAGAGGAGCAACAGAGAGGCTTTTCTGAAGATCACACTGCTGTTCCTGAGGAGAATGAAGCAGGAGGAGCTGGCTGACTCTCTGCAGAGCAGTAAGAGGCTTTTAACAGGTTTAACATGATGGAAAAACATTTGCCAAACGAGACCTATTGTCACAGTAAACCCAACCCTGGGCAAACTGTGCATGACACTGACTACAGCATTTGTCTAGGGCTTCCAGAGCCAGGCTGCCCATGCATACATGATTACTCGAAGATGCTCAGGAGATAGGTGTTTGGCTGTCAGGCTGGAAAAGGGAAATGAGTTTACCTGTCGCCAGCAAGGAGGTTACGCCGTCCCAGCACACGCCCTCATAGTCCCCGCTCATGAAACCCAGCACACTCCTCCGCTCTCGGAATCTGGTTCACCTCGGCGCTCCATTGACAGTTCATTTAGTTAACTCATGAGACGCAGCCCAAACTAAACTTCTTGTCCGTAACCTTTTCTCGTCACTTGCAAGTCGCAAAACACAGGAGAATTCCCTCGTAATCTCTCGTGGGCTCCCCCCCTGTGCCACACTCACACATGGACTGAAGATCCCCCAATCACTCCGACACACCTCCCTTTCACAACTACCGCCGGCTGCGTGATTAGGTAAGCTCACCCCCCAACCTGACAGCCACTCCGGACAGCCAATCGGGTATGGTGTGCCGTGACACTATTCAGTTCAAGTTTGAAAGGTAACTGAGCACAATGCCTCTGGATAATCTGGTAAAATGATTAATTTGTTCATGTGAGTGTAATATGCAGTGACAGTGGTGCATGTTGGGAAAAAATCAGCACCACACCAGTTGCCTTTCACATTGAGCTGAACACACAGTCAGGTTTGTCCACTCACCAGTGATGAGCTGAATAGATGCCATGGAGTGGAGATATATATACATTTACAAGGAAATGTTCACATTTCTCATGTTTACCGAAACATCCACTCATTAACGTTATTTGTTCTTTGTTCATTCAGAAGCTTTTGCTGCCATCTGCCAACGTAAACTCAAATCCAATCAGAAGGAGAAGTTTGAGTGTGTGTTTGAGGGGATTGCTAAAGCAGGAAACCCAACACTTCTGAATCAGATCTACACAGAGCTTTACATCACAGAGGGAGGGAGTGGAGAGGTCAATGATGAACATGAGGTCAGACAGATTGAAACAGCGTCCAGGAAACCAGCGAGACCAGAAACACCAATCAAATGTGCAGACATCTTTAAACCCTTACCTGGAAGAGATAAACCAACCAGAACACTGATGACAAAGGGAGTGGCTGGCATTGGGAAAACAGTCTTAACACAGAAGTTCACTCTGGACTGGGCTGAAGACAAAGCCAACCAGGATATACAGTTCACATTTCCATTCACTTTCCGAGAGCTGAATCTGCTGAAAGAGAAGAATTACAGCTTGGTGAAACTTCTTCATCACTTCTTTACTGAGACCAAAGAAGCAGGAATGTGCAGGTTTGACAAGTTCCAGGTTGTGTTCATCTTTGACGGTCTGGATGAGTGTCGACTTCCTCTAGACTTCCAGAACAACGAGATCCTGACTGATGTTACAGAGTCAACTTCAGTGGACGTGCTGCTGACAAACCTCATCAAGGGGAAACTGCTTCCCTCTGCTCGCCTCTGGATAACCACACGACCTGCAGCAGCCAATCAGATCCCTGCTGAGTGTGTTGACATGGTGACAGAGGTGAGAGGCTTCACTGACCCACAGAAGGAGGAGTACTTCAGCAAGAGATTCAGAGATGAGGAGCAGGCCAGCAGAATCATCTCCCACATCAAGACTTCACGAAGCCTCCACATCATGTGCCACATCCCAGTCTTCTGCTGGATCACTGCTACAGTTCTGGACCATGTGTTGAAAACCAGTGAGAGAGGAGACCTGCCCAAGACCCTGACTGAGATGTACATCCACTTCCTGGTGGTTCAGTCCAAACAGGGGAACGTCAAGTATCATGGGAGAGCTGAGACAGATCCACACTGGACTAGAGAGAGCAGGAAGATGATTCTCTCTCTGGGAAAACTGGCTTTTGAGCAGCTGGAGAAAGGCAACCTGATCTTCTATGAAGCCGACCTGACAGAGTGTGGCATTGATATCAGAGCAGCCTCAGTGTACTCAGGAGTGTTCACACAGATTTTTAAAGAGGAGCGTGGGCTGTACCAGGACAAGGTGTTCTGCTTTGTCCATCTGAGCATTCAGGAGTTTCTGGCTGCTGTTTATGTCATCGTCTCATTCATCGACTCTGGTGTCAATGTACTGTCAGAAACTCAATCACCATCCAGAGACAAATCTCAGGTAAATCAGCTCTACCAGAGTGCTGTGGACAAGGCCTTACAGAGTCCAAATGGACACCTGGACTTGTTTCTCCGCTTCCTCCTGGGCCTTTCACTGGAGACCAATCAGACTCTCCTACAAGGCCTGCTGACACAGAAAGGAAGTAGCTCACAGACCAATCAGAAAACAGTCCAGTACATCAAGAAGAAGATCAAGAAGAATCCCACTCCAGAGAAAAGCATCAATCTGTTCCACTGTCTGAATGAGATGAATGACCGTTCTCTAGTGAAGGAGATCCAACAGTACCTGAGATCAGGAACTCTCTCCACAGCCAGACTCTCCCCTGCTCAGTGGTCGGCTCTGGCCTTCATCTTACTGTCATCAGAAGAACAGCTGGACCTGTTTGACCTGAAGAAATACTCTGCTTCAGAGGAGGCTCTTCTGAGGCTGCTGCCAGTGGTCAAAGCCTCCAATAAATCTGTGTAAGTGCATAGATAACGGAATAGATTCAATATATGACTTTTATGTAAGAAGAGAAAAAAGAAATACTTTTAAAGTTGTTGTTCATCATTAATTCTTCCTCAGGCTGAGTGGCTGTCAGCTGTCAGAGAGAAGCTGTGAAGCTCTGGCCTCAGTTCTCAGCTCCCAGTCCTCTAGTCTGAGAGAGCTGGACCTGAGTAACAACGACCTGCAGGATTCAGGAGTGAAGCTGCTCTCTGCTGGACTGGGGAGTCCACACTGTAGACTGGAAACTCTCAGGTCAGGATTACTGTTACTGTTCAACAGACGTCCATTTAAATTCTGCTTTACATGCACATTTCAGTCAGAGACACTTGCGTCAAAGGAGTTTAGACCATTTTTTGCAAATGGTTATACAGTTTGAGTTGAAAAAAAGCAGCACACCAGTCTAATAATAAAAAAGAATATAACAAAAAAGACGTCACCTCATTTTCACAAATTAATTTTTTGGCCATGACTGCTAACACATTTTGGTATTACACCTTCATCAGAGCAACCTATTAAACCTAAATACTGTTTTAAACCAATTACTTTGTATTTAATCATCAAATTCAATGAGTCAGCACCCATATTAATGTTTGTTGTGCACTTTAGTCTGTTCTGTATGTATTCTGCACAGTGTAATCATTTATAGTCAAAAAGGGCACACTTTATTGGCATTTTTAATTATTATTATGACATCAAACATTAATATGGGTGCCCACTTATTGAATTTGACAATTAATACAAAGTAATTGGTTTAAAACAGTATTTCTACCTTTTAAAAAATGTCACACTTTTATTTTGAAGCCTAAACGGTCAAACAGGAAGTCTTGTTTCTGCTAATTCGAGCTAGTCTTACCTATCGAGGCCGGGATGCATTTTGAAATAACAGCTACAGTGGCAATTTCAGCTAAATAATGGTGTAAATATTGGTCTTTTCAAGTCACTTTGGGATCGTTTGGCTTCAGGAGACTTGCATTATGCTGGACAAGCTGCATGGAGTCATTTTATGGTTATTTTCCATTATTTTTTTAACCGTGAAGTCAAGTCAGGTCCCCAACTTCAGTTGTTTTGGAGAAGGCTTCTACACCATTCCGCTGTGGAGCTGTGGAACAAACTTCACCCAAGTTTCAGTATTTTCTGCTCACTCATTTGCATTTGTCTGCTGCAAACATGGAGAATATGCAAAGTCCATATAGGAAAGACCAAGATGGAGATTTGAAGAAACAAGAAACATTGCTGCTGTGAGAGGACAGTGTTAACATGGGATTTGATCTTATAATCTTGTGCTTTTAAGACCTCTGCCTTAATCACCTGGCCACACACTGTGTGGCAGAGGGGGGAAACAAAACAAAGAGGCAAGTTTTGAGAGAATCCAACTTATGTTGAAAGCCTTTTTTTTAAGTTATGGCCATTTTAAAGTTAGAATATTGCTATACCGCCACCTGTAGGCTAAATGCCACCAAACTTTCCATGTTACCTTGGGCAGTCTACCTACACATGTCCACCAAATTTGGTTAAGATAGAATAAAGCCTTCATGAATACTTTTATTAGGGGCAGTCCAGACTGCTTTGTGTCAAATTTGGTTAAAGTAAAAATGGCGGAAAACAAATACATTTGGCATGAAGAATGTATTGGCAAAGTTGTTTGTCATGACCAAATCAGATTAATCTGGTCAAGTAAGAGATCTGAGCAAGACATCTCTACATTTTATTCAGATTTTTGCATTGTAACTACTTTTAGAAAGTAGACTATAGCCTGAAATGAAGTCAGTCCACTGAGCTTCAGTCGTGGCGAGATGGAGTTTAATATTTGAGATATTTCTGCCAGGAATTAATTTCTATGTTGTTCAATAGTAATAATTTCAGTCTGTAATAGTCTGTCACTGATTTCAATTAAACTTCTCTCGATTTGGTTTCCCTCTCTCTCGCTCTCTCAGGTTACGATGCCTGACAACTACGTTTTTTTGAATGGACGCTTGTAGTAGCGTGACTTGCCGCCTCTGGAAACTCCTGAATCTCGTGTACAAACTTTTAAACTAGCCGTTGTCGATGTAAAATGAAGACAGATTCAGCAACTGTATGGCTGATTTCTCGCCTCAAACGTTTTCAGAAACACATTTCGGTGAACCATTTTCTTAACCCTCTAGACCCCAGTAGAATTCTAGAATGCTGCTGCAGTTGACTGGGAATTCTCACTTAAATCAGCATTTTCTTGGTCATTCCAAACAAACAGCTATACCTCAAAAATAAAAATAAATTGACAATCACAAGTTTTTCCATTTAAAAAAACACAACTTTCCCTTTAATTTGGTACCAAATACACGGCAAGGCGATGGACTGTGTGAAATCGACCAATCAATGCTAAGAGGAGGGTGGGCCTTCCACAAGGGCCAGCCAATCAGAGCAGTAGCTCATTAGCATAAGAACCTGCTTACGTAAAACAACCTATTTTCTTGTAAGTGGGAAACAAACACTGGGAAGTGAATAGCTAAAGCTATAACTAAATGATTTTTACTGTAAAAAATTCAACAGATGTATTTTATAGACACCAGGTAATAAATGTGTATAAGTGTGTGTGTTGTCAATCAACAGTCATGATGGCAAAGGCCCAGGTTGAAAATAACCAGAATTATCCTTTAAGATAGGAACTCTGCTGTGGTCGTTATTGAAAGTTATCGAGATTATTTTATTTCAAAATAGAGGAAAATTTAACTGAGATGATTATCAATATTATTTTTTACTGGAACACACTATGCCACACTATGTCACTGTTTGCTGCTTGTGTGTGTGTGTGTGTGTGTGTGTTTGTGTGCAGGCTGTCAGGCTGTCTGCTCACAGAGGAAGGCTGTGCTTCTCTGGCCTCAGCTCTGAGCTCCAACCCCTCCCATCTGAGAGAGCTGGACCTGAGCTACAATCATCCAGGAGCCTCAGGAGTGAAGCTGCTCTCTGCTGGACTGGAGGATCCACACTGGAGACTGGACTCTCTCAGGTATGGAGAGGCAACGTCTGCTAGAAGGCTGAGAGTCACACACATTTTCTCTGTCATACTGAGAAGCTGAGGAATACTGTTTCATGTTTAATGGTGGATATGAGTGGAAATCATTCATAGGGAAGGTTTTTAAATGTTTCCATCATCAAAGAGAATCTGCTGGTCTGACTTTGTTTATTCCTCCAGTGTGGACCATGGTGGAGTGCAGTGGTTGAAATCAGCAGGTTTGAGGAAGTGTAAGTGTGTATTTAGTTTGATTCATGAAAACAAAGCAGCAAACACTCAACTATTGAGATGGAAAGCCCATCTACACCACAGTATGTGACATCCATTCATAACATCATGTGTTATAATAAGAAAGAATTGTCATACTGTCAATAAATCAACAAATAACCAGAGCAGGTGTATTAGATGAGAAACTGTTTATGTCAAACTCCCTGTATGTCTTGTATGTGGCTGATCCGAACAAAATTGTCCACGTGTAGAGGCATTCTATTCTATTCTATTCTATTCTATTCTATTCTATTCTATTCTATTCTATTCCAACCTGCTGCTGTATTGTGTCTTGTTCTCTCCATCAGATGCCTGTGAACTCACACTGGACCCAAACACAGCACACAGAAACCTCCTCCTGTCTGAAGACAACAGACAGGTGACAGACGTGAGAGAGGAGCAGCCATATCCTGATCACCCAGAGAGATTTGACTACTGGGAACAGCTGCTGTGTAGAAATGGTCTCACTGGTCGCTGTTACTGGGAGGTCGAGAGGAAAGGAGCGGTTCATATAGGAGTGACTTACAGAGGAATCAGAAGGAGAGGAGCGGGTGATGACTGCTGGCTTGGAGGGAATGAAAAGTCCTGGAGTCTGGACTGCTCTGGTAACAGTTACTCTGCCTGGCACAGTAACAGATCAACAGACATACCTTCCCTCTCCTCTGTCTCTGACAGAGTAGCAGTGTATCTGGACTGGCCTGCTGGCTCTCTGTCCTTCTACAGAGTTTCCTCTGACACACTGATCCACATCCACACCTTCCAGTCCACATTCACTGAACCACTCTACCCTGGGTTCTGGTTCTGGTCTGGGTTTGGTTCCTCGGTGTCTCTTGTCAGATAGAGGAGAGAGAGAGAAACTCTCACCCTGCTGACCAAAGACAGCTGCTGAAATGATAGTTCACTTTGGACAGGATCACACACACACACACACACACACACACGCACACACACATGCACACACACCTTAATGTGAGAATAATGTTTGTATTTTAATTTAAATGTGATTAGAATTGCCCCAATATCTTGTTCTGTTGTTTTATAAGTTGGGAGTCATTTAATCTCAAAATCAAAAAAAGGAAAATGTCAAATTGTCATCAAGTGTGACACCATTTTTTGGCCCAAATAAGGTATTCTGGTATTCAGGGCAGCACCAAACTGATCAGGAATACAGCCGAGACACCGGCAATGCCACAAACCAATACCTCCACTCCAAACAACTGCTCCGCTCCCCAGACTCCCCACCCATCAAAGAATCCCCCATGTGCAGCAGCGACAGCCCCGCAGACCCCAGGCACTCCAGCCGCCAGGCCCCCAGGGCATCCGGCGAAGCCCCGCCCCACGCCCCCCGCATGACCCGCCACCGGCGCAAACAGCCCACAGGGCATCCCAATCCAAACCCCATCGAGCCCCGTGGGAAACAGCCCGAACGCACGGCACATGAGAGACGCAGGAAGCATGCGGCGAAACCCCAGCCAAGAATCCCGAAAGCCCGACAGCCAGAACGCCCAAGGCCAGCAAAGATGCCACCGCCGCAGACAGAGGACTCCCGATGAACAGAAAGTCCGAAGAACAGAACAGCCACCCGAAGACAGAGGCAGCAGTCCGCAACACCATCAATGCCACGGACGCTCTCCCCGACCAGTTCAATGCCACCCCAGCAAACAGAAGCACCAACCTCCCCCAGGAAACACAAAGACCCCTCAGTGACCCCAAACTCCCGAACGGCAGTGCATAGGGAGTGAATCATATGAAAGCCTGTTTATATAAGTGTGTTTTTAGAAGGGATTTAAAAGATGAAACTGATTTAGCTAGCCTAATTTCCTCAGGCAGGTCATTCCAAAGTCTAGGCGCCCAAATAGAGAAAGCGCAGTCACCTTTAGTCTTGAGCCTAGACTGTGGAACAACCAAAAGGGCCTTGCCTGAGGATCGAAGGCAGCGTTCTGGCTCATAAAGAGTTAAAAGGTCAGCAATATAGCTAGGGGCTAGACCTTTCTGTGCTTTAAATTTAATCAGTAAAATCTTAAAATCAATTCTAAATCTTACTGGTAGCCAGTGCAGATGTGCTAAGACTGGGGTAATATGGTCTCTACGTTTAGTGCCAGTTAAAATTCTAGCTGCAGCGTTTTGAACGAGCTGGAGATGTGAGATAGATTTTTGACTGAGGCAGGTATAGAGAGACTTGCAATAGTCTAGACGAGATGAGATAAAAGCATGAATTACCTTCTCTAAGTCAGCATGAGATAAAAATGACTTGATTTTTGATACATTTCTTAGTTGAAGGAAGCAAGACTGCACAACACTCCTAAGTTTCTGGCCACAGGCTTTATGTTAGATGATAAGTCACCTAGATCATGTAAAATAAGATTTCTTGCGTTGGGCTGCCCAAATAAGACTATTTCAGGTTTGCTTTCATTTAACTGAAGAAAATGTTGTGACATCCAACACTTAATGTCCGTAAGACAGTTTCTCCGAGTGTTAAGGCAGTTGGGATCATTATGTCTTAAGGGTAGATATAACTGTGTGTCGTCGGCATAGCTGTGAAAGGAAACATTATGCTTACGAATTATATGACAAAGTGGAAGCATGTAGAGGGAGAAGAGGATGGGGCCAAGAATTGAGCCCTGTGGAACCCCACAGGTGATGTCTGCTGTAGTCGATGATGACTTGCCTATTCTGACAGAGAAGGTCCTATTAGATAAATAGGATTTAAGCCAACTCAGTGCTAAGTCTGAGATACCTACCCATTGTTCAAGGCGCTCAATTAAAATAGCATGATCTACAGTGTCAAAAGCTGCACTCAGGTCTAGAAGGATTAAGACTGAGCATTCTCCTGCATCTGCTGTGAGAAGGAGGTCATTAGCTACTTTGACAAGGGCTGTGTCTGTGCTGTGTAATGCTCTAATGCCTGACTGGAATCTTTCAAAAATATTATTATGGTTAAGATAAGATAATAATTGGGTAAAAACATTTTTTTCTAAAACTTTTGATAAAAAAGGCAGTTTAGAGATGGGTCTAAAATTGGTAAGATCAGACGCATCAAGGCTGGGCTTTTTAAGAAGAGGCTGAACCACTGAATGCTTAAAACTAGA
Source organism: Centroberyx affinis (assembly GCF_046629955.1). Taxonomy (NCBI): domain Eukaryota; kingdom Metazoa; phylum Chordata; class Actinopteri; order Beryciformes; family Berycidae; genus Centroberyx; species Centroberyx affinis. The sequence goes on along the minus strand of NW_027278978.1, from coordinate 58,899 downwards.
GGGAAAAGTTCCTGTGGCCAGAGAACTGTTGACAATAGACAGAATACTAGGACCTACTGTGTCAAAGACATCTTTGAGAAATTTTGTTGGAACAACATCAGAACAGCAAGTAGAGGACCTCATTTGAGAGACAATATCCTTTAAAAACAATAAAGAAATTGGTTGAAAACAATTTAAAACAGCTGAATTTTCCAACATAACAGAGGAGTCCCTGTCAGCAGGTGAAATCTGACATCTTATATTTTCAACCTTCTGAGTAAAACAAAATTCCTCACACTTCTCTCTCTGGGGAGGCTTCAAGGCTGTGGCTGGGGGAGGGGCTAATGACATAATCTATGGCTTGGAACAGAACCTTAGAGTTATGACAGTTTTTAGATATAAGGTCTGAGAAAAAAGCAGCTCTTGCATCCTTAACCATTTTCTGACATGTGAGCATTTGATTTCTCAAGATATCATGGAAGATCTGTAATTTATTAGCCTTCCATTTTCACTCAGCTTTTCTACATTCTCTTAGAGAGGCACATTGTTAAAGATGAAACCAGTGGTTTCCAACCTTTTTGGCTTTTGGCGTCTTACAAAAAGCAGTGTGTAGTCGGGGTCACATTTCAGATGTCTATCAAATAGTGATGTTTCCCTCTAAACCTCACATGGTTTCATTTCAATAAATGTTCAAATGATCCAATATTTCAGCAAAAATCAAAGATTAGACAAAAAGTCCAAAAACTGAAAACAGATTTGTGTATCAGAACTTTGTTTTTTTCTTCTTTCCTCTCCCATTAATCATCTCACGACCCCTCAGATTTATCTGGTGACCCTTTGGAGGGGCCCGACCCCTAGGTTGGGAACCACTGGACTAAACTAGCTAACTGTATATAAAGTAGCTCAAACTAGCCCCACCTCCAGCAGCTACAACAGTAACATGCTGCTTACACACTGATGCTTCAGTATTAATAATCTAATGATGTCATATATAATAAAATATCAGTCAGAGGGACCAAACCACTACTTTTACTTTAATACTTTAACTACATTTTGCTGCTAATACTTATGTACTTTTACTTAAGTAGGATTTTTCATGCAGGACTTTTACTTGTAATGGACTATGTAACGCCCAATGGTAGTAATAATAATAATAGTGACAATAATAATGATAATGATGACGATAATAATAATAATAATACACTTTATTTTTTATAGCACATTTCATACAAGGCGTAAATGCAGCTCAAGGTGCTTAATAAGTAAACAATAAATTAAACACATAAGGGAGACAGTGTAAAAAGAAAGCTACAATAAAAAAAAAAATGAAAGTTGCAACCAACAACAGAAAACAATGCAAACATTAAAATACAATATATGTGACTTAAAATAAAGTAAAAAAAATAAGTAAATTAAGTAAAATCTCTAGATATAATCAAAATGGAAGAGTTTAACTTCCTGTCACATGCTCCACTTCAGCAAGAAACTTTTTTTTAATATTGCAGCTGAAGTCAGACAGATTTTAGATCTCCACTCTCATTCTCAATCTGTCATTGAATTTTAAAGTGACATAAATTTCTTCTGCTCCATGCATTCATAGGCGGTTTTACCATAAGGCATAGGTAGGCAATTGCTTGGGGCCGTGATTTTTTTTTTATGAATTCCACCTGTTCTAAATGAATGCGCGTTCATGAGAATTGTGAATTTGCATAATTGACGCCCCAATAATGCCATATAAGGTTAGGCGTCCGGCCCATATGTCGGGAAGCGTCATTCATAAAACTGACAGGAAGACTAAGGAGAAATCTACCAGCTCTGAGTCTGAAGTCCTACTATTAGAAATAAGTCAACCAAAGCATATTATTTTATATAATTCAATAAAGGCCCCGCTAAAGCCAACGAATGGGAAAAAATAACTTGTGCTGGTAATGCAGTGTCGTCTGTTGTGCGTTCCCTTACGAAAATCAACTATAGGCCTAGTATTCCTATACTACATTTTAGATGAATACTAAATAAATATCCCAACAAATCTATAATTCTGAGAGAGAGGAAGACTGATGACCAAAAACAAAATGGCATAAGAAATCCAGGTCCAGGCAGTCAAGGAGGTTTGAAAAATGTAAAAGGCCTTTAATTCAATGAGCTAGAATCATTAAAAAATACACCAACGTGTGTCGGCTTGCGCCTTCTTCAGGGTGTAGAAACACAGAAACAGAGTAATTATAGTTGCAGTCACCACAGGCGTGCACAGGTGAAAACATGCAACATTTTTTCTGGCCTCTAGGGGCATCACACAATAAAGACAATACAGGAAGTATGGCCAAACACTACATGGAAGCAGTGGCGGACTGGCCATCGGGAGGACCGGGACAATTCCCGGTGGGCCGCTCGCTTTATGGGCCGGTGGCCACGGCACTTTGAGCCGCCTATTTCATAAACGAGAGAGAGAGAACGGTGAGCGATGCCCCCACCCCTCGCGAGTGTCAGATGAGCCGATCAGTGCGTTCAGACAGTAGTATTTTGAAGAAAAACTTAACAAAATGGAAAGGAATCCTCCCGAAAAACGAAAAGGTGGGGCAGAGAAATTGAGGAATAAAAAAAATGAAGGCCCGTGAAGCTGAGGCATAAAAAGTGAGGGGTTGAGTTAGGATTAGCCAAAGTGTGCCTTGTCCCAAAACAAGACACACAGATGTGTGAAAATGACATCCTTCTTCATGCTGAATAAAATGGAGTAGAATAGAATACAACTTGTGTTACTTTTTGTAGGGAATGTCCTCCCATGTGGGTATTATTAATGTAAGGAATATGGGTCTTTTCACACACTGGCAGTCATTATGAAGAGTTATCAATTTTCAAGTGTCACAAATAGTGAGATAAATATTCCTACAATGTCTAAAAATCTGTCTCATATCAGTCTCATAAAGTTAACTATCAATTGGAAATATTAACTGACAATTGAATAATTATTATTGAAATTTCAATATTAATAGTTCATCTAAATGAAAATACAATATTATACCTTTGGTTACACTAAATTAACAATATTGATCATCATACTGTATATACTTAGTAGTGACACTAAGTCTTGCTGTATTCATGTATGCGTCAATGGGGTGGGGATGGTGGAATATTCGCAGGATGTGGGCCGGTCTGGTCAAAAAATCCAGGGCCATTTTCTTGTCCCAATCCGTCCCTGCATGGAAGCCCAACATGGGAGTGATACAACCCTAAGAGTGTCAGGTATTGAAGTCATCAGCTCTAATGCCAGGGGCGGGGACAAAATTAAACGCCTCAAACAAAGAGAGGCATACTGGATCCATGCCCTTAAGGGCACGAGTTACCCTGGTCTCAACGAGGACTTTGACCTCTCATCTTTATTGGTTTTTCTCCCTTTGAGGTGTTGATCATTCCCAAAAGTTTTTCCTCTAAAAATCCCCAAAATATGCCTCATTGTAGGTCCTATATATTGTTATAAAAAAAAATGGCGCTGTGAGAGCGGCAGCCTGTTGCAGCAGCTTCTGTACCGTTTGTGTTCGTTTGTGCTTTATTATATGTCTGTGGTACTCTAGTTGGTAGTACTTTCTTCTTTTGACATAATGGATATTCCAAAGGAGCTACGGAGGAGGAGCCGCGGGTGCAGAGCGGGAGTGAAGCGACGGGAGAAGAAAAAAAGGAAGTACAAACCGTATATATTCCTGCAATTATTATGGGCAATGTGAGATCTCTGGTGAACAAAGTGGATGAGCTTGCTGCGCTGACGAGGAGTCAGAAGGAGTATCGAGAGTGTAGTTTAATGTGCTTTACGGAGACATGGCTGCAGGACCATATCCCCGACTCTGACGTGAACATCGACGGCTTTCAGACTGTGCGGGCGGACAGGAACCAGCGAGAGAGCGGTAAGCGGAAAGGAGGGGGGCTTGCCTTGCTCGTAAATAACAGATGGTGTAATCCGAAACATATTACTGTTAAGGAACAACTCTGTAGCCCGGACATTGAACTGATGGCTGTAAGCCTGCGGTCATACTACATGCCGAGAGAGTTCTCACATGCCATTGTTTTGGTTGTCTACATCCCGCCCTCTGCTGATGCAAGATCCGCATGTGATGTCATCCATTCAGTCACAGCGAAGCTTCAAATGGAATATCCCAATGCTTTTATAGCCATATCTGGTGACTTCAACCATGCCTCTCTCTCATCCACACTCCGCACCTTCAAAGTTCATGAAATGTCACACCAGGGAACATAAAACTTTAGATCTACTGTATGCCAATGTTAAGGAGGCATACAGCTCCACTCCTCTCCCTCCCCTCGGGAGATCTGACCACAACCTGGTTCACCATAGGCCTCTCTATATGCCACTAGTACAACAGCAACCGGTGACCACCAGGACGGTGAGGAGATGGACACCAGAGGATGAGGAGGCCCTTAAGGACTGTTTTGGGACAACTGTTTGGGATGAGTTCTACGACTCCTTTGGTGAGGATATAGATGGACTTACAGACTGCATAACTGGATGTATTAACTTCTGTCAGGACATTGTTGCACCAACCAGGACAGTACGGTGCTTCCCAAATAACAAATCCTGGATCACCAGAGACCTTAAGGCCCTTTTGAATGAAAAAAAGAGGGCCTTTAGAGGTGGAAATAGGGAGGAACTGAAACAGGTCCAGAGGGAGCTGAAGGTGAACATCAGGGAGAGCAAAGACACCTACAGGAGGAAGATGGAGCACAAGCTGCAACAGAACAGCATGAGAGAGGTGTGGTCTGGCATGAAAATCATCACTGGCTACAATGTGGCCAGCCAGCCAATGGTTGGGAACCAAGACAGGGCCAATGAGTTTAACCTATTTTTTTTTTTAGTTTAACCCCCCCCCCAGCACATCTTCAACTTGAGCCTGAGCCTTGAAAGAGTCCCAGTGATGTGGAAGACTTCCTGTTTGGTCCCCGTACCTAAGAAAGGGCGCCCCAGTGTATTGAACGACTACAGGCCTGTGGCGTTGACTTCCCACATCATGAAGACCCTGGAAAGGCTTGTGTTGGCTCACCTCAGACCCCTGGTGAAGGGAGGACTGGACCCCCTGCAGTTCACCTACCAGGCTAACATGGGAGTGGAGGATGCTATCATTTACCTGCTTCATCGGGCCCACTCACATCTGGACAGGGCGGCCAGCACTGTGAGGATCATGTTTTTTGATATCACCAGTGCTTTTAACACCATCCAGCCCATGCTCCTGGGAGATAAGCTACGGACAATGCAGGTGGACGGCCCCTTGGTGACCTGGATTATGGACTACCTGACTGGCAGACCACAGTATGTGAGGTTGCAGGGCTGTGTGTCAGATACGGTGGTCTGTAGTACAGGGGCCCCCCAGGGGACAGTCCTGGCTCCCTTTCTGTTCACTCTCTACACATCTGACTTTAGATACAACTCAGAGTCATGCCACCTACAGAAGTTTGCAGACGACTCTGCAATTGTCGGATGTGTTGGGGGGGGCAGGAGGGGGAGTACAGAGGACTGGTTAGTGACTTTGTGGGGTGGTGCAACCAGAACCACATGCTGTTGAACTTGAAAAAAACCAAGGAGATGGTGGTGGATTTCAGGAGGACTAAGACACCAGTCACCCCTCTTTCCATCGGGGGGGAGGATGTAGACCTGGTGCAGTCCTACAGGTACCTAGGAGTGCACCTGGACAGCAAGCTCGACTGGAGTGGGAACACCGAGGCCATATACAAGAAGGGCCAGAGCAGACTCCACTTCCAGAGGAGTGCATATTGTGCATATTTTATATTTTATATTTTATATTTTATATTTTATATTTTATATTTTAATTATTTTAATTATGTTTGTATTGTTGTGTGATTTTGTGTATTGTTGTTGCTGCTGTGGCAAAGAAATTTCCCCCCGGGGATGAACAAAGTACCTACCTACCTACCTACCTACCTATTGCTTGATCATATCTGCAATATTGGTATTATTTGATTGACCATTGTTGACTTAAATGCTGCATTTTGTTTTCTACATGAAATTAGATGCAAAAAGCAAGGCAATCCATGACTGCAACAGGAGGGCCAGGAGGAATTCTCCGTTACACAGAGAGATGAAAGAATAGGCCTATACCTGCCATAACTGGCGATATAGCAGGAGGAAGATATCGCCCTGGACAGCGATTTGCAAGCTGCTGCAGCTTGTGATGATAAAGGCTTATGCATGACTCTAATGGTAAGACCTAAAGCCATTTCTCTTTTTAAAATTTAGATTCACTTGCACTTACCCACATTAACGTTATCAACTGGAGTAAAATAGCCTAAATCAAATTCATATCCCTCTATAATGTATTTTCCCCAATACAATCTAACCTGTAGATTCACTGTAGATTATGTTAGATCCCAGATCAATTAGAGACCATAGTTCTGTTACCATACATGGCCATGACATCAGACAGGTCACCTCTTACAAATATTTAGAGGTCCACATTGATAGTGAGCTTAGCTGGCACACACGTGGCAAGTGTCTGCGCAAGAATCCATCAGCGCCTCCATTTCCTTCGGAGACTCAGAGTTTTTGGTGTCTGCAGGAATATTATGTTAATTTTTTATAGAGCTACTATAGAGTCCATCTTACGTTATGGTATTACCACCTGGTTTGGAAACGGTCAAGTTTAAAGCTCAAATATTTAGTCTGGTTAAGACGGCAGGGAAGATTATGGGAACGCCCACACCCCTCACCCCCCCAAGCCATTTTTGAGCAGTCCACTATTCGGCAGGCCAGCAGGATTTTATCTGACCCTTCCCATCTGTTGAACTCTGAGTATGTGCTAATGAACTCTGGATGGAGGTACAGGGTCCCTTTGTGTAAGCACAATCGTTATAAACATTCATCCTTCTGTCAGTTAAACTTATTAATGGGCAACTCCTGGAGGACAGACAGAAAAGCAGGAGGCTCTAAGATAACTGTATGTTCCACCAATTGCTTGTTTGCTTGTAAGCATGTAAAGTGAGATGCGTTGCATTGTTGCTTGTAATTTATGTACTGAGATGTGCATGTTCTGAGAAGTATGCCTTCGAATCCTTTGTAAGTTTTAACAGTGTGAATGGCTCTGTGACTAATTTGCTCGGTTGTTTTATCTCAGGCTAATGTTTGCAAATGTGTTCCCTTTTAATGTGTTTTTATTGTAATGTCTGGTTCAATGCAGCAGTTCCCTTAATCCAAGACAATTTTCTCCCATGGGAGACAATAAAGTAACCTTAACCTTAACCTTAGCTGATGTGGTTAATGTCGCTGTCTAGTGGACACACTGTAGAACTACATCACCTGATCTGTGATTCCTATGCCTTAAACTTAGTTTCTGGCCACAGGTTAGACTGGTTTGGTGTCAGACTGATGTTTCTACTTTGATAGTGAAGTTATGAGGAAGTGACAGCAGCCTCAGATCAAATGAACAGAGAAACCCAGAACTGACGCAGGAGAATAAACAGCGTCTTTCTGTCAGTGTTTCCTCTACAGATGAAGGCAGAAAGTTTCTGTGACTTGATCTGGATGTGAATTCACCAGGCAAACATCTTCCAAGGTAACAGAATTGTTTGATGAATACACTCCCTGAATTTCATTAGAAAGGAAGGAGTCAAAAATTAAGGGGTGTTTAAGGGGGTTTTGATGGGGTCTCCTTCATTAAAAACTCCCTTAATTAAATTTTGCAGATTTTGCATGAGTAAAGGGGTGAATAATAATTTAAATGTAAGGTTATTTTAGGGGATTACTGGTTCGCAGAGCTAGCTGACATTGTATGGTATGAGTGTACTTGTTTTAAAGTATTTCAAATGATCCAACTGTTTCTTGATGGCGTTCGTAGTGCCATCATATCCAACATTTGTCGTGTTTGTGGCCTTTAAGAACATTCTGTTTGATATTTGACATCAAGTGGAAGACGAATAAACACTAGTTAGGTTGTAATCTCCATTCATTACATTGGTGAAATATGCAGGAAGTCTCAGACTGAATGTTCAGATACATGTTATGTTTCTGTTAATACACTGTGTACAAAACATCACAACCCCCACAAAACTGAGGTTCACACAAAAACCTTTTGAAACTTTTAAGTGTCAGTTGTCCCTCAGGATTAAAAATCCTTCTCTCTGTATGAACCTGCTTAGTGAATCTGTTGGATAGAGCAGGTGTTAATAGTATTTTGTACATTCATACATTCAGCGGGGCTGTTAGAATCTTAGTCTTGATTTACCAATGTGACACTGATATTTCCTGATGAGACAGGAATGAAATCAAATTAGAGTCTCTCTCTCTCTCTCTCTCTCTCTCTCTCTCTCTCTGTCTCTCTGTCTCTATCTCTTATTCACATTCACTTACTGGCGAGGCAGCAGGCTATTTCCAACCTGAAAAGGTATTGTATCAAACACTTTTCTTTACAGTTTATATTATTCTTCAACCTGCTTACTGTTGATTGATTTAAATGTAATAAGACAATCATACAGAATAAGCCTCTGTTTGTGATTAGGAGGGTCAAACTCACTGTTTCCATGCAGTTACTTTATATTTCAATAAAAGCAGGAGTGATGAAATACATGCTGCTTAATGCACTTCATAGACTTTCACTGTATCAACACTATTTCTATTACAACACATACTCTTAAAGGTTTATTCCACTAAAACACTGCTGCTGCTCCTACTACTGCTTTGTAAACATTTAAAGGCACATTCCACTTAAACACTACTTCTACTACTACTTCTACTATTAAAGGCATATTCCAGTGAAACACTACTTCAGCATACTTCAACATATTTATAATTTTAATGATATACTCCACTAAAGTGCTATGCTACCACTACTCATACTTGTTTTAAAAGGTATACTGCACCGAAACACTATTTCAACTACAAGTCATACTTTTAATGTATATTCTGCTAGAACTCTGTTACTGCCACTACTCAAAAGTGAAATCTGGTGGTCAAATTGTAAACGACTTTAAAAATTAACTCAGTTAATAAATTCAGCTGTTAAACTACTGAAGCAAGCACACTTAAAAAAAATCTTCCAAAAATGTAAACTCTTCTAGTTATTCTTCTTCTTTCATGCACTTTTTAGGACATAAATACAGCTTGTTTCGGTGAAGCTAGCAATGTCATTCAACCTTTCAAATGGCTACAGTTAGCTCTATTTTAGGTATTTCAGTGACACTCTTATCCAGAGTGACTTCCTTCATTTATGAGTGTATCAGTACATTAAGCTTCAATCACCCCAAATTATAAGCAAACAAAATAAAGGAGGGCAAAGATCAAGGCTGCAGTGACCTTACAATATTCCTGTTAACCTGGAACAATCATGTAAGAGAGAGTAGGATAAGAGTTAAGGAGAGAGAGCGGGGGATTTTATTAAGAGAGCCAATAGCATGAGGAGAGTGGAGAAATAATTCAATGAGAAGAGGGCAACTTTTTTCTTCTTATCATTATTATTTTGGTGTGCTGAGCCTTTTTGTGTTTAGACCTAGCTGGTAGTTCTTGGGTATCCACCTGCTGCTGTGGCTGCTTCATTAAAAAGTGAATGTCCTGCCTTAGTGTTCTTCTTCTCTGTCTACCAGGATCCAGCAGGAGAGACCAGACTCTCCTCAACCCAGCTGTGTGTCCATGACGAGTGACCAGTCAAAGGATGACGATATTTATTTTAAAGATGAACACCATTCTTCTGAAAAGATGTAAGTTGTTACTAGCATTAAAATGTTACTGTATTCATGCTTTAACTAATGCAGAGAACATTTGCTTTTTCAGCATCACTCTTCTTCACATACATACAGTAATATATTCACACCTGGGAACTGCCCAGTATAACCAGTCTGTTACTGTTAGCCACTGGGAGCTGCCCAGTATCTCCACAGTCTTCTACTGTTGGCCACTAAGAACTCCACTGGAGCAATTTGGGCTTCAGTTTCTTGAACTTTGGAGGAAGTTGTGGAGGGAGGGAAGAGTGTTTCTCATTTACTCTCCAGCAACTGTCAACCTGGTCAAAAGCCAGTCTGTCTAACCTTTTTCTACCATCAGTCCTGCTTTGTCCATCCTGTGTTTCTATCAGGATCCAGCAGGACAGACCAGACTCTCCTCAACCCAGCTGTGTGTCCATGAAGAGTGACCTGTCAAAGGATGACGATATTCATTTTAAAGATGAACACCATTCTTCTGAAAAGATGTACATTGTTACTAGCATTAAAATGTTACTGTATTCATGCTTTATGAGAGGAGACCATTTGCTGAGCATGCATGCTCTTCATCTGCATCACTCTTCTTCACATACACACAGTAATATATTCACACCTGGGCAGGGCTTGACATTAGCACCCGCCCACCCGCCAAATGCGGGTAGAATTTGGCAGTGGCGTGTAACACAGTCACTCTTACTCGCCACTTTGGCGGGTGGCAAAATATGCCTCATGCCCGCGTGTGTAATGGGAGGCGAACAGACGGGTCCGGTGAGCGAGCGAGTGACAGAGAGAGAGAGAGAGACAGAGAGAGAGTGAGCGACAGAGAGAGAGACAGAGAGTGAGATACAGAGAGAGTGAGCGACAGAGAGAGAGACAGAGAGCCAGATACAGAGACAGAGCGAGCGACACAGAGAGAGAGAGATACAGAGAGAGAGTGAGCGACAGAGAGAGAGTGAGCGAGATACAGAGAAAGAGAGCAAGAGAGAGCGCGCAGAGGAATTAAGGGCTGAGCAAATCAATGCGCTACACGCAGTTCTACAATTAAAGAGTGGGAAAAAAATATATTTTGTGGCGGTCAGTGCTGATATTGTGGTGGGCCGCCACAGAGTTTTCTATGTGTGGGAAACCCTGGTAGACCCTGGTAGAACAAACAGGTACAGGAGGGGTAACTTGACGGATGTAAAAATAAAAATAAAAAATGCTAAAATGGGTCACCAAATATACTTTGGCAGCCGTTAATATACCTGGGCGGCCCGCCCAAAGTCTATGTGCAGAAAACACTGAGTATGATGCCCACACACCATAGTCAACTTTAATCAAATAAAACATAATTTTCCAACAACAAAATTGTGGCTAGTGAAAATGCTGAGTGGCTAGTAACTTGCCACAGTGGCTGGTGAGCAAAGAAGTTAATGTCAAGCCCTGCACCTGGGAACTGCCCAGTATAACCAGTCTGTTACTGTTAGCCAATGGGAGCTGCCCAGTATAACCAGTCTGTTACCGTTAGCCAATGGGAGCTGCCCAGTATAACCAGTCTGTTACCGTTAGCCAATGGGAGCTGCCCAGTATAACCAGTCTGTTACCGTTAGACACTGGGAGCTGCCCAGTATAACCAGTCTGTTACCGTTAGACACTGGGAGCTGCCCAGTATAACCAGTCTGTTACTGTTAGCCAATGGGAGCTGCCCAGTATAACCAGTCTGTTACTGTTAGCCACTGGGAGCTGCCCAGTATCTCCACAGTCTTCTACTGTTGGCCACTAAGAACTCCACTGGAGCAATTTGGGCTTCAGTTCCTTGAAGTTTAAGTTGTGGAGGGAGGGAAGAGTGTTTCTCATTTACTCTCCAGCAACTGTCAACCTGCGACTGGTCAAAGGATGACAATATTGATTTTAAAGATAAACACCATTCTTCTGAAAAGATGTAAGTTGTTACTAGCATTAAAATGTTACTGTATTCATGCTTTAACTATTACTAATGCAGAGAACATTTGCTGAGCATGCATGCTCTTCTGCATCACTCTTCTTCACATACAGTAATATATTCACACCTGGGCAGGGCTTGACATTAGCACCCGCCAAATGCGGGTAGAATTTCTGGAACTCTAAAGAAAGTTGTTTTGGAGAAGGCTGATATGACGCTGTGCCAGCTAGCTCACTGTGTGTTATACTGACATACACACTGACATGAGGGGGAGGAGATATTGACAACATTTTTATTTGTGAGTGAACTATTCCTTTAAGTGTCCATCACTGTAGAACCAGGGTTCGAGTTATGTGGGAGCCAGTGGGAGCTGAGCACCCATAAGGAGGGGTCTGAGCTCCCATAAATTCATACATCTGTGGGGGTCGCTGATACATTGCTAACAACAACCATTATCACAAATAATGCATTTTTCAATGTAATGAGTATTAACGAGATAAACAGGCTAAAAGAAACATGTTTTCCAAAAGAACTATGCACCATATTCTCTCGTGAATGACAGTATGGCTGCACTACACCAAGCGTGCATCACATGCGACATGATAAAAAAGTGGGCTGCTGTGTGTGTGTGTGAAAGTCTGTAATGAGCAGTGAACTCTCTCTCTCTCTCTCTCGCTCCCTCCCTCACGGAAAGGCTATTATTACCTCCGCCAAGGAGGTTATGTTTTTGGTGCTGTTTGTTTGTTTGTCTGTTAGCAGGATTACGGAAAAACTACTGGGCTGATTTTCATGAAACTTTGTGGAAGGGTGTAGCATGGGCCAAGGAAGAACCCATTACATTTTGGAGCGGATCCGGATCCGACTCACTAACAAGCAATAATAGTATGAACCTTGGCGGAGGCCTGTGCTCTCCGAGTGCCCTTCTATTTTATTTATTTATTTATCTCCGCCCCTAACGTTAGTAATTTTAGAGACCCCCACAAAGCTCAGATTATAACTCGAACCCTGTGTAGAACCTTGTGTGTGTGTATGTCCCAGACTTCACCAGAAGAGGTCAGAGGTTCCCAGTGGTCAGTCTGCCCAGGAGCATCAAACAGACCTGGACTCCATATTTATGGTGTGTAAATGCACAACAACACCTTTTACTTCACCAACAAGTGAAAATGCAAAACAAACATTCAGTCTCTGCACTCTTTAGACCAGTGGACTTTCAGTCTATGCAAGATGGATCTGATGTTGTGTTCCATGATTTTAATATAAGTTTAATTCATATATATTCTGTTCCAGCTGCTTGAGGAAAATATCGTCACCTTTGTGAAGAACGAGCTGAAAAGGTTCCAGAGGGCTCTGAGTCGAGATTACCCAGAATGCTTAGAGAGGCAGAGGGATGATGAGGAGGTGGTGGACGGTGAGGTGGACGGTGAGGAGGAAGAGCAGAGGAGGAGCAGCAGAGAGGCTTTTCTGAAGATCACACTGCAGTTCCTGAGGAGAATGAAGCAGGAGGAGCTGGCTGACTCTCTACAGAGCAGTAAGAAGCTTTTAACAGGTTTAACATGATGGAAAAACATTTGCCAAACGAGACCAATTGTCACAGCAAACCAAACCCTGGGCAAACTGTGCATGACCACAGCGTTTGTCTAGGGCTTCCAGGGCCAGGCTGCTCGTGCATACACGATTACTCAAAGATGCTCAGGAGGCGTTTGGCTGCCAGGCTGGAAAAGGGAAATGAGCTTACGTGTCACCAGCGCACGCCCTCGTAGTCCCCGCTCATGAAACCCACCAAGACGCTCTCAGAATCCGGTTCGCCTTGGCACTCCATTGACAGTTCATTTAGTTAACACATGAGCCACAGACCAAACTAAATTTTAAACTTTTGGGAGAGTCCAAACACTTCTTGTCTGTGACCTTTTCTCGTCACCTGCAAGTTGCAAAACACAGGAGAATTCCCTCGCAGTCTCTCGTGGGCTCCCCCCCTGTGCCACACTCACACATGGACTGAAGATCCCCCAATCACTCCGACACACCTCCCTTTCACAACTACCGCCGGCTGCGTGATTAGGTAAGCCCACCCCCCAACCTGACAGCCACTCTGGACAGCAAATCGGGTATGGTGTGCTGTGACACTATTCAGTTCAAGTTTGAAAGGTAACTGAGCACAATGCCTCTGGATAATCTGGTAAAATTATCAATTTGTTAATGTGAGTGTAACACACAGTGACAGTGGTGCACGTTGGGAAAAAATCAGCACCACACCAGTTGCCTTTCACATTGAGCTGAACACACAGTCAGGTTTGTCCACTCCATAGTGATGAGCTGAATAGATGCCATGGAGTTACCAGGAAATGTTCACATTTATCATGTTTACGGAAACTCATTAACGTTATTTGTTCTTTGTTCATTCAGAAACTTTTGCTCCCATCTGCCAACATCATCTCAAATCTAATCTGAAGGAGAAGTTTCAGCGTTTGTTTGAAGGGATTGCTAAAGCAGGAAACCCAACACTTCTGAATCAGATCTACACAGAGCTTTACATCACAGAGGGAGGGAGTGGAGAGGTCAATGATGAACATGAGGTCAGACAGATTGAAGCAGCATCCAGGAAACCAGTGAGGCCAGAAACACCAATCAAATGTGGAGACATCTTTAAACCCTTACCTGGAAGAGACAAACCAACCAGAACATTGATGACAAAGGGAGTGGCTGGCATTGGGAAAACAGTCTTAACACAGAAGTTCACTCTGGACTGGGCTGAAGACAAAGCCAACCAGGATATACAGTTCACATTTCCATTCACTTTTCGAGAGCTAAATCTGCTGAAAGAGAAGAATTACAGCTTGGTGAAACTTCTTCATCACTTCTTTACTGAGACCAAAGAAGCAGGAATGTGCAGGTTTGACAAGTTCCAGGTTGTGTTCATCTTTGACGGTCTGGATGAGTGTCGACTTCCTCTAGACTTCCAGAACAACGAGATCCTGACTGATGTTACAGAGTCGACCTCAGTGGACGTGCTGCTGACAAACCTCATCAAGGGGAAACTGCTTCCCTCTGCTCGCCTCTGGATAACCACACGACCTGCAGCAGCCAATCAGATCCCTGCTGAGTGCGTTGACATGGTGACAGAGGTGAGAGGCTTCACTGACCCACAGAAGGAGGAGTACTTCAGCAAGAGATTCAGAGATGAGGAGCAGGCCAGCAGAATCATCTCCCACATCAAGACTTCACGAAGCCTCCACATCATGTGCCACATCCCAGTCTTCTGCTGGATCACTGCTACTGTTCTGGAGCATGTGTTGAAAACCAGTGAGAGAGGAGACCTGCCAAAGACCCTGACTGAGATGTACATCCACTTCCTGGTGGTTCAGTCCAAACAGGGGAACGTCAAGTATCGTGGAAGAGCTGAGACAGATCCACACTGGACTAGAGAGAGCAGGAAGATGATTCTCTCTCTGGGAAAACTGGCTTTTGAGCAGCTGGAGAAAGGCAACCTGATCTTCTATGAAGCTGACCTGACAGCGTGTGGCATTGATATCAGAGCAGCCTCAGTGTACTCAGGAGTGTTCACACAGATCTTTAAAGAGGAGCGTGGGCTGTACCAGGACAAGGTGTTCTGCTTTGTCCATCTGAGCATTCAGGAGTTTCTGGCTGCTGTTTATGTCATCGTCTCATTCATCAACTCTGGTGTCAATGTACTGTCAGAAACTCAATCACCATCCAGAGACAAATCTCAGGTAAATCAGCTCTACCAGAGTGCTGTGGACAAGGCCCTACAGAGTCCAAATGGACACCTGGACTTGTTTCTCCGCTTCCTCCTGGGCCTTTCACTGGAGACCAATCAGACTCTCCTACAAGGCCTGCTGACACAGAAAGGAAGTAGCTCACAGACCAATCAGAAAACAGTCCAGTACATCAAGAAGAAGATCAAGAAGAATCCCACTCCAGAGAAAAGCATCAATCTGTTCCACTGTCTGAATGAGATGAATGACCGTTCTCTAGTGAAGGAGATCCAACAGTACCTGAGTTCAGGAGGACTCTCCAGAGCCAGACTCTCCCCTGCTCAGTGGTCGGCTCTGGTCTTCATCTTACTGTCATCAGAAGAAGAGCTGGACGTGTTTGACCTGAAGAAATACTCTGCTTCAGAGGAGGCTCTTCTGAGGCTGCTGCCAGTGGTCAAAGCCTCCAATAAATCTGTGTAAGTGCATAGAAAACTGTATAGATCCAACATATGACTTTTATGTAAGAAGAGAAAAAAGAAATACTTTTAAAGTTGTTGTTCATCACCAATTCTTCCTCAGACTGAGTGGCTGTCAGCTGTCAGAGAGAAGCTGTGAAGCTCTGGCCTCAGTTCTCAGCTCCCAGTCCTCTAGTCTGAGAGAGCTGGACCTGAGTAACAACGACCTGCAGGATTCAGGAGTGAAGCTGCTCTCTGCTGGACTGGGGAGTCCACACTGTAGACTGAAAACTCTCAGGTCAGGATTACTGTTACTGTTCAACAGACGGCCATTTAAATTCTGCTTTACATGCACATTTCAGTCAGATACACTTGCATCAAAGGAGTTTAGACCATTTATTGCAAATGGTTATACAGTTCGAGTTGAAAGAAAGCAGCACACCAGTGTAATAATAAAAAAGAATATAACAAAAAAATGTCACCTCATTTTCACCAATAAATTTTTTGGCCATGAGTTTTGGTATTTCACCTTCATCAGAGCAACCTATTAAACCTAAATACTGCTTTAAACCAATTACTTTGTATTTAATCATAAAACTCAATAAGTCAGCACCCATATTAATGTTTGATGTCCACTTTAGTCTCTGTTCTGTATGTATTCTGCACAGTGTAATCATTTATAGTTAAAAACATTTTCATTATTATTATGACATCAAACATTAATATAGGTGCTCACATATTAAATTTGACGATTAATACAATGTAATTGGTTTAAAACAATATTTCTACCTATTTAAAAATGTCACGCTTTTATTTTGAAGCCTAAACGGTCAAACTGGAAGTCTTGTTTCTGCTAATTCGAACTAGTCTTACCCATCGAGGCCGGGGTGCATTTTGAAATAACGGCTAGAGTGGCGATTTCAGATAAATAATGGTGTAAATGTTGCTTTTTCAAGTCACTTTGGGATCGTGCATTATACTGGACAAGCTACATGGAGCCATTTTATGCTTATTTTCTGTTTTTTAAACCGTCACGTCAGGTCAAGTCAGGTCAAGTCAGGTCCCCAGCTACTTCAGTTGTTTTGGAGAAGGCTTCTACACCGTTCTGCTGTGGAGCTCAGGGCACTGTATGGACTAACAAACTTCACCAGAGTTTCAGTATTTTCTGCTCACTCATTTGCATTTGTCTACTGCAAACATGGGGAATATGCAAAGTCCACATAGAAAAGACCAAGATGGAGATTTGATGGAAAGTTGAAAGCCTTTTTTTTTTAAGTAATGGCCATTTTAAAATTAGAATATTGCTATACCGCCACCTGTAGGCTAAATGCCACCAAACTTTCCACGTTACCTTGGGCACTCTACCTACACATGTCCACCAAATTTGGTTAAGATAGAATAAAGCCTTCATGAATACTTTCATTAGGGGCAGTTTAATATTTGAGATATTTCTGCCAGGAATTAATTTCTATGTTGTTTAATAGTAATAATTTCAGTCTGTAATAGTCTATCACTGATTTCAATTCAACTTAGCTTAACAACTAAGTTTTACGCAGAAGAAACATTATCTTTGATTGGACAATAATGTGAACGATGATACACCTGTTGCTATGCAGATGTTCATTCAGGATTTGAAGGGAGGCTTGTAGTAGCGTGACTCACCGCCTCTGGAAACTCCCGAAACTTGTGTACAAACTATTAAACTAGCTGTTGTTGATGTAAAATGAAGACAGATTCAGCAGCTGCATGGCTGATTTCTCATGCCATGTTTTTCCAGTTTGAAATCCGGGGGCAGAATCACACCATGACAAACAACGCAATATTACGTACACCACCATGACTGTGTAGGTCTTGACCCAACTTTCAACAATGGGTCAGTCAGTCAGTCAGTCAGTTAGCTACTTTCTCTTCTAGGCCGGTCCCAGAAGCCCATCAAAAACAGAATCATGTTACTATGCAGTTTCCCCAGAGTCACCAACTATAAAACACACCCCCTTGTCTAGATTTTGCTCCAGTTTCTATGTAGGTACCGGACTGTCTGAAATCGACCAATCAGCGCTAAGAGGAGGGCGGGCCTTCTAGAATAGCGAGCCAATTAGAGCAGTAGCTCATTAGCATAAGAAGCTGCTTATGTAAAACAACCTATTTTCTTGTAGGTGGGAAACAAACACTGGGAAGTGAATAGCTTAAGACAAATTTAACTGTTAGAGAGTGTGTGTGTGTGTGTGTGTGCGTTGTCAATCAACAGTCATGATGGCAAAGGCCCAGGTTGAAAATAACCAGAATTATCCTTTAAGATAGGAACTCTGCTGTGGTTGTTATTCAAAGTTAGATGATTTTATTTCAAAATCGAGAAAAATTTAACTGAGATGATTATCAATATTATTTTTTACTGGAACACATTATGCCACACTATGTCACTGTTTGCTGCTTGTGTATGTGCGTGTGTGTGTGTGTGTGTGTGTGTGTGTGTGTGTGTGTGTGTGTGTGTGTGTGTGTGTGTGTGTGTGTGTAGGCTGTCAGGCTGTCTGCTCACAGAGGAAGGCTGTGCTTCTCTGGCCTCAGCTCTGAGCTCCAACCCCTCCCATCTGAGAGAGCTGGACCTGAGCTACAATCATCCAGGAGCCTTAGGAGTGAAGCTGCTCTCTGCTGGACTGGAGGATCCACACTGGAGACTGGACTCTCTCAGGTATGGAGAGGTACCAGGTACCAACATCTGCTAGAATGCTGAGAGTCACACATATTTTCTCTGTCATACTGACAAGCTGAGGAATACTGTTTCATGTTTAATGGTGGACATGAGTGGAAATCATTCATAGAGAAGGTTTTTAAATGTTTCCATCATCAAAGAGAATCTGCTGGTCTGACTTTGTTTATTCCTCCAGTGTGGACCATGGTGGAGTGCAGTGGTTGAAACCAGGCGTGAGGAAGTGTAAGTGTGTATTTAGTTTGATTCATGAAAACAAAGCAGCAAACACTCAACTATTGAGATGGAAAGCCCATCTACACCATAGTATGTGACATCCATTCATAACATCATGTGTTATAATAAGAAAGTAATTGTCATACTGTCAATAAATCAACAAATAGCCAGAACAGGTGTATTAGATGAGAAAATGTTTATGTCAAACTCCCTGTATGTCTTCTATGTGGCTGATCCGAACAAAATTGTCCATGTGTGGACAATAAAGGCATTCTATTCTATTCTATTCTATTCTATTTTATTCTAAACTGCTGCTGTATTGAGTCTTGTTCTCTCCATCAGATGCCTGTGAACTCACACTGGACCCAAACACAGCAAACAGAAAGCTCTTCCTGTCTAAAGACAACAGAAAGGTGATGAGGGTGAGAGAGGAGCAGCCATATCCTGATCACCCAGAGAGATTTGACTCCTGGGATCAGCTGCTGTGTAGAAATGGTCTGACTGGTCGCTGTTACTGGGAGGTTGAGAGGAAAGGAAAGGTTCATATAGGAGTGACTTACAGAGGAATCAGCAGGAGAGGATGGAGTGCTGACTGCAGGCTTGGAGGGAATGAAAAGTCCTGGAGTCTGGACTGCTCTGGTAACAGATACTCTGTCTGGAACAATGACAGACCAACAGACATACCTTCCCCTTCCTCCTCTGACTCTAACAGAGTTGCAGTGTATCTGGACTGGCCTGCTGGCTCTCTGTCCTTCTACACAGTTTCCTCTGACACACTGATCCACATCCACACCTTCCACTCCACATTCACTGAACCACTCTACCCTGGGTTCTGGTTCTGGTCCGGGTCTGGTTCCTCAGTGTCTCTTGTCAGAGAGATGAGAGAGAGGAGAGAGAGAGAAACACTCACACTGTGACCAAAAACAGCTGCTGAAATGATAGTTCACTCTGGACAGGATCACACACACACACACACACACACACACATGCATGCACACACACCTTAATGTGAGATAAATGTTTTGTATTTAAATGTGATTTTAATTGCCCTAAAATAAACCAATACCTTGTTGTTTTATAAGTTGTGAGTCATTTCATCTCAAAATCAAGGAAAATGTCAAATTGTCATCAAGTGTGACATCATTTTTTGGCCCAAAGAAGGTATTCTGGCCCCGCTCCCTTTCAGTCTTAGGTGAGTAGGTAATGACTTTACATACAGGCATTAATATTGAATTTTTCTGTTTTCCATGCTTCTTCTATTCTGCATTTCTTTTTTTGTTATTAAAGTTTTTATTTATTCATTTAAATATACACAAACAGACAGTATTATTACCTTTATCTATAAAACATCCAAAGGCCCATGGTAAATGCACATATTTAGAACAACCAAAATAAACATTCAGCAGTTATAGCAATACAACCAGATCATCACCGTGTCCCAGCAATACTATGAGCGAAAAAGCGGTCCCATGACCTCTTAAAGTTCTCACCTTCATCATTGACTCTAGCTAACATGTGTTCATCTGATACTATTTCTAACATAGATTCTATCAATTTTTTAAGATCTGGAGAGGATGTACTTTTCCATAATCTGAGGATCATTCGGGCAGCCGTGACAACCCCTACATTTATCACTGCAAAGTCATATTTTGATATATTGGGCAATTCTGTTTGGTCCCCCAGGAGGCATAGTCTTGGCGATACAGGTACCATCGAACCCAACCACTTCCCTATGTATTCTAGTACTTTTTCACAAAATGGGTAAACAAGTTTACACTCCCAAATTGCATGTAAAAATGTACCTGTTTCCGTCTGACATTTCCAACATAAATTATTGGTTAGCAAGCCCATCCTGTGGAGCTTAGAAGGAGTAAAATAAAACCTATGTATTAACTTATACTGAGTAAATTTCCCCCTAGCCTCCATTATATATTTCCCAGTATTCAATAGTATTTTTAACCACTCCTCATCGTTCAGATCACATCCTAGGTCCTTCTGCCAAATGATCCTCAGATTTTTACAAATATCTTTTTGTAACCTGTTAAAGGTTTTGTAAAACATAGCTGCCCTGTGTGCTATACAAGGTAATTCCAAAAATTCCATCACTGGATTATTGCCCAGAATGAATTGGCCCTTAGTAATACAGTCTCTCATTTGTAAGTACTTCCAAAAATTACCTTTACTTTCCAAATCATATTTTTGCACAAGTTCAGAAAAAGAAATAAACACTCCATTCAAGTATAGATCACTTATCTTGTATATCCCTTTTATAAGCCATTGATTCCAGTAAACAGACTTTTTCCCAATATATGGCAGGATTGTGCCATAGAGAGGCATATGATTGTCTTAAGTGCAACACACCACACATCCTGTGTACCTCTCTCCAGACTGCCTTAGAATGAGCCAGTACTGGGTTTGAAGAGTAATCATGTCTATTAGTAGTTGAACCATGTGAAAGAACATCCGAAGGTTTGAAAGGACTTACTAGCTCCTGTTCGATTTTGATCCAGCTCAGCTCAGGGTCTGTTCCCTTCCAGTGCTTAACCAATCTAGACATTTCAAACGATAGATTGTATAGCCTTACATTGGGGAGAGCCAGACCTCCTATCTCCCTTGGTGACCACATTTTCTTTATATTGATACTCGGTCTCTTCTTGTCCCACAGAAAGTCTTTGATAATTCTATCAAATTGCTTAAACAACTGTGGCGATATATCAACAGGCAACATCATGGAGACATAATTGAATTGTGGGGCAACCACCATTTTAATCACATTAATTTTTCCCCATAGAGTAAGCTTCAATTTTTCCCACTTATCCAGGTTCATTTTTATCTTCCGGAGAAGTGGTTCCATATTTGAGAGCATTACTTCATCCAAATTTGGATTTAATTGAATACCCAGGTATTTCATACCCGAAGGTATCCATTTGAAATTAAATGAAGTAACACCACTAGAGTGGCATGTATTCGATATAGGCATACCCTCCGACTTGTGCCAATTTATCTTATAACCAGATAATTTAGTCAATACATTCAAGCAACACCGGTAGAGAGTAGACAGGATCTGCTATCACTGCTAAAATATCGTCAGCATACATAAACAGCTTATGCTCCCTACCCCCTGCATGCACACCCTTAATTCTTACATCAGCTCTGATTGCTAAAGCCAGTGGTTCTAGAACTATCGTAAAGAGCAATGGAGAGAGAGCGCAACCCTGCCTAGTCCCCCTAGAAAGGCAGAAAAAATTTGACATCAGCCCATTTGTGAGAACCGCTGCTCTCGGGTTGGAATAGAGTACTTTCACCCAATTACAAAAGCCAGGCCCAAACCCAAATTTTGAAAGGGCTAACATAAGGAACCCCCACTCCACCCGGTCAAAAGCCTTCTCGGCGTCAAGCGAGAAGGCTGCCACCGGTACCGGATTAGAGCGATTCATATATGTAAGATGCATAAGCCTGCGCATGTTATCAACTGAGGACCTGTTTTTAATTAAACCTACTTGATCACCATTTATGATGTCTGGTAATACTTTCTCTAAACGTGATGCCAGTGTCTTTGTCAAGATCTTACAATCTACCCCAAGAAGACTTACGGGTCAGAAATTAGATGGGTCTGAAGTATCTCTGTCCTTTTTAGGGATAAGAGAAATTAAAGCATCATTAAATGTACCAGGTAGAGAGCCTGAGTCAAATGCCTCCAAATACACATCATGTAAAACGGGAGCCAGGATATCAACATATTTCTTGTAATATTCAACAGGGAAGCCATCCAAACCTGGTGACTTCCCCGTTTTCATGGATAGAATAGTAGCTCTAATCTCTTCCTTTTTGCTCACTAGAAATAGTGGGCAGTTGAAGACCTGAGAAAAATTTCTCCATTTCTTCCGGGCTAGGCGTACAAGCAGACGTGTAAAGATCCTTATAAAACTTTTCAAAAACCTTATTAATTTCCTTTGATGACGTTACTACCCCATTACCCCTCTTAATCATTGGAATGTTGTTAGAGTTATCCTGTTGTTTCAATTGCCTAGCTAATAATCTGCCACTTTTTTCACCCCCTTCATAAAAATTGGTTTTCAGTCTAAATAAGGCATACTCAGCTTTTTTGTTATATATGTCAGTATATCAGTTGCAACTGATATTTCAGATTGCAAACGGTTTGGTATAAATTATCTGAATAGTGCCTTGCCAAATCCTTCTCCAAATTACGTATCTCTACATCTAAACTTTTTTCTTTTTTTACATTCTCTTTTTTCACTTTTGAAGAGTGGGTGATGATTTTCCCTCTTATAAATGCCTTAGATGCTTCCCAAACAGAAGATATTTTTTCTGTGGAGCCAATATTAATTTCAAAAAAGGATTTAAGATCCTCTGACAATGTGTCGTTAAATGACTCATTTTGCAGCAGCATAGTATTGAGCCTCCAACGGCCTCTTTTAACCTTGTCTGTATTCAAGTCAACATGCAACTCCACTGTGCCATGGTCATTGAGGGCGATGGCACCTATCTCACAGTCCACAATTGAGTCCACTAAAGTGTTAGATATCAGGAAAAAATCAATCCTTGAATGTGACTTGTGGCAGTGAGAGTAAAAGGTGTATTCTCTCTCACGTGGATTCACTAATCTCCATATATCCACTCAAGTCCTCTGCCAACATCTGGATTGCAGCTCTATCCCTGGGTGAAGATTTACCACTGGGCTTGCTCTTATCAATCATCCCATCCATTACCTGATTGAAATCACCTGCCAGTATAACTTGACCCTCCATATTTCCTACCACTCTATTAATTTCATGAAAAAAAGCAGGCTCTTCCTTGTTAGCTGCATATATATTGCATAGCACAGTCCTAATTCCGTTGATCAAGGCTTCAATACAAATAGGTCAGCCTTCCTTGTCATTGTGTTGTTTCAGCATGACAAAGCTTAGATTTTTATTGACGAGAATCATCACCCCATTTCGTTTACTTGAGTAGGAGCTATGAAAAACTTTCCCTACCCAACCTTTTTTAAATTTCACTGCTTCCTCATCCCCCATTATATGAGACTCCTGAATAAGTGCTATATCTGTATTTTTGGATTTCAAATATGCCAAAACCTTCCTCCGTTTAATTTGGTTCCCACATCCATTTATGTTCCACGATATTATATTAATGTACCTGTTAGCCATCATTTTCAAACCTGCAAGTACCCTGTGATTGTGACTGCAATTTACCCATCATATCAGACATTTTAACAAAACAATTATCCAATAGGTTATCCAAAACATTATTAGGCCTACTCAAATATACTGTCTTAGTGCAAAAATCAAACATGAACAAAAAAAACACAACCCCGAGCAGAGCAACACAGAACACGGTGTTGCTAAGCAATCCCCTCCCGTCCTGAACTAACTTAACTCGGTCCGTGAGGCGCGTTGACGGTTAACTAGTGGCAACACAACCATTTCGGCCCCTAACAAACCCATCATAAAAGTTACCGTACTTCCATAGATTCACACACACTTCGTCATGTTTTCAATATCAAGTCCCATGGTCCTCTATTTAACATATTGCAGAAACTTCTCCGCCTCCGTGCTGACTCGGAATGTTTTCTTTTGTCCTTTCCATGTAAAGAAAAGCGTTGCAGGATAGGCCAGCCTGTGCCTCACATTAAGCTCGCGCAGACGTCTCTTCACCGGGATAAACGCCTTCCTTTTCTCCGCTAGCTCTCTTGTCAGATCCTCAAAGAAAGACAGCTTACAGTCCTCCCATTCGATTCCACGTTTCTCCTTAGCCACCTGTAGCACCTTGTCTCGAGCCGATGAACGTAGGAAGCACATCAGTATGGTCCTAGGTGGCTCATTCGGGTTAGGCATGGGGGCGAGAGAACGATGGGCGCGTTCGATTTCAAATTCGTCGCCAGTAAGACCAAGGCCCTGAGAGAGAATCCTCTCCACATACTGAATCACTTTGCCCATCTCCTCCTTGCCTTCTTTCAGTCCCACCATTCTGACATTATTCCTCCCACTTCGGTTTTTGAGGTCCTCCACACGTGCCCACAGTGTTTCCAATCTCTTGTCGCACTTCTCCATGCCTTTCTCCAACTGGGCATTTACGTCCTCCATATCCGATATCCGTTGTTCTGCCTCTCCAAGCCTTACTTGGATGTTCTCCACCGAGTCCTTAAGCTCTTTCGTTGTCTCCTTAATTGAAACAACATCCGCCGCCACCATCTGAAGAGTAGCACTCATTTTCCGTATTTCCTCAAACATATTCTTATCGTCATTCCTTCCAGTGTAAGATTTAGGATCGTCCATTTTAGGTTTGTCCGGCGGGGGGTTACTCTCGAGTGTCACCGTTGGCAAGGCGTTCTCAGGCGGCGGGCTGCTTCTCGTAGCTAGCTTACTTCTCGTTCCCGCACCTTTGAAAAAGTTTGCTCCATTGCTTGACATTTCACCGGGAAGCTGCACATTTTCGGTCGATTAATGACAATAATACTTTACTTTAGTAGAGGACACTAATATTATCGCGAATTAGAGCGAAGTGTATGTTTCCAAATTTATATAATTAACTGATGGTTGTCAGGAGCTCTCCTAGTGTGCTGCCATCTTCCTCAGCGGTCCCACGTGACTCAATCTATTCTGCATTTCTTTATTATTTGAGGTGAATCTGCCAGACAGACTTCGCTTAGCATTCAGCATTTCATGGCTTTGTGAGGAGAACACAACATCCACACCACGGTTGTCAGCAAAATATTTTTAAAACTTCAGTAACGCGTTATATAACTTCATCATATGTCATTTCTACTGACATTATTTCACCCATTTTAAGAACAGAACGATTTGTAAATGGGATCCAAAAATCCATTTCATTTTATTCTTCGGTGGGATCTAGATAAGAAAACAGCATCATGAGAAACATGGAAGTCACAGACAAACAACATACAAAAATATAAGAAAGCAAAATAACCGACAATCAACGTCACATTAAAGAAAGAGCAGAGTCAGATTTTATGTCAAAGTGCTCCAACAGGCAGCAGACAAGTTCCATCATTTCATATGGAACCACTTTTCCATTCTATATTACCCTTTTTTGGAACTCACTCAAAATCAAGGTACATTTTACTCCAGGTTCAATAAATGATTAACGATTTTCAAAAGAATTTCATAGTACATCCTTTCTTATGTTATTCTACTCAATTTTACCCATTTTGGAACCTATACTTCCAAAACAGGCCGATTTTACCTGAGAAAACAAAGCAAAGACAAAACATTTTAGACTGTAAAAAACTCTCTTTAGACTGGTGGAGTGATAACAGTGACAGTGTTGACATGCTCAGAGTTTCCAGCAGCTCTTCTCTGTGTTCAGGTCATATTGTGTTCAGGTCCTGGATCTGTTCAGGAGGTTTTAGCGGAGTGAGGTCGCCCTCTTGTGGACTGTACTGGCTACAGCATGTGTGCAGGTCGGCTGCTTTACTGTAGTTTTATATTGTTGCTCTGCTCTCTGTCTCTGCTGGGAAAGTAAAGCAGTAGCATATTAAACATTTTCTGTCTATACAGGAGTAGTATGATAAATACACACGGTAGGTATATAGGTAGTGTGTGGTGAATCATATTGTGATGTTGTAATATAATAGACTGTAGAGGGCAGTTTCAGATCAGCAGCTCCCCCTGCTGGACTGACAAGGAAAGGACCGCTATAAAACATGATGCACACGGTATTCTGGATGCTAGTTCACATCCTGTTAGAGCGGAATATCAATATCAGCATTAACCCAGCTAGATAATATTCCCATTCTAAGGAACCAAAGACTTTGAGTCCATTACATTTCAAAGCAAATATCCTGTTGCTGCCTGTCCTACGGTCCTGTAGATTTATGATATAGCCTGATGTTTTCTATGGTTCATCTGCATGGTAGTATATCATTCTGTTAAACTCTGAATAGGGCCTCTATGTGAATGCTGAACAGTAACAGACAGTAACATCATATCCTGTGTATTGTTAAAATATTACTCCGCTCCATGTATCAGACACATGCGCATGCAGTTAATGGAAATTTTGATGGAAACATTTAGTGTAAAAAAAAATGTGAGCAGTTGGTAAACACTTAACATGGACTTTTACTTTTGATGCTTAAAGTGCATTCAATGCTGATACTTGAATCCATTCACTTTTATTTTCATCTTCTGAGTGCTGTTGTGTCAGGATTGTTCTGTTTTTATTTCAACTACAGGATTTGTGTTCTTCTACAACCAGTGTCTTTAATATGCTGCTTCACTTTGTTAGAACATTTCCACTGTTCAGTAAACACTCCTCCACATCAGTCCAGCAGCAGTCTGCCTCCAACATTACCTGCCCACTGTCACACTGATCCAGCTCTCAGTATTGATCCTGGAAAACAGGCCTAACTACTGTCCAATAAGTCTGATCCAAGACACAGAATGGAATAATATGATTTGAATCTTCTTTGCCCTGTTTGTAGGATTTTGACACTCTCATTTATGAATTGAGGCTCAGACCACCAAACACTAACGCTCTTCAGCAAGAAAGACCTTCATCAGAGCTTTACGGAGAGTTACTGTATTAGCTTATAGGCAGTGGTGTAAAGTAACTAAGTACATTTACTCAAGTACTGTACTTAAGTACAATTTTGAGATACTTGTACTTTACATGAGTATTTCCATTTGATGCTACTTTATACTTCCACTCCACTACATTTCAGAGGGAAATATTATACTTTCTCCTCCACTACATTTATTTAACAACTTTAGTTACTTTTCAGATGGAGATTTGACACAATGGATAATATAACAAGCTTTTAAAATACAACACATTGCTAAAGATTAAACCAGTGGTTTTTGGCTTTTGACGTCTTCCAAAAAGCAGGGTGTAGTCTGGGTCACATTTTAGATGTCTATGAGTTGTTACAGTTTTCTCTGATTGCTTAGGCACTATCTTTGAAACTATAGGCTATTTTTGCAAAACTCTACACACTAACCACAAAACCTTACACCAAACCAGCAAAACATTATACATCTCTTGCAAAAGCAAACAATTCTTGCAAAACTCTTCAAACTGTGTTTTTGCATCAATACAGTACATACAAACCATCATTTCAATAAGCACACGAAGCACCAACTACGCAATGATAATATAAATTAAAAACACTTGTTTCTTTTGCTTTTTCTGTGTGCAGGGCATAGCAGTTTGCAATAACGTTTTGTCATACATGTAGTAAACACACATACACACAGGTATCCAAAAGTGTAAAGTATGGATGTGTATTCCGAACATAACACACTATCAGTACAAATAAACTAACCTTTTTCTCAAAATGTTCTACAGTAACACTCCTCAAATAACAAAAGCGCAGTAGAAGAAAACAAAAACATTTGTGCTAGAAAAAAAAGAACAGAAAAAAACAGGCTAAATCTCGCCTTCTTTGAGGGTCTGGCCATAAGTTTACAGTGTTGCTAGAAGTGTGTTACGTATTACAGTAAATTGCAAACTGAGTGTAAAGCAGTGAGTTGTGTTTACAGTTTTGCAAAAAGTGTGTTATAAAATTACAAACTGAGTATAAAGCAGAGAATGTGCATTCAGTTTGGCACACGTGGTAAATGCATTGGCTACAAGTGTTAATGGTTTCAGAGATAGTGCTTCAAGAATCACTGTTAGTGTTTAAGCATTCAGAAAAAACTGTAATAATCTAATGATGTCATATATAATAAAATATCAGTCAGAGGGACCAAACCACTACTTTTAATTTCATACTTTAACTACATTTTGCTGCAAATTGTCAACAAACATATCTAGCCACGTACGTGAAACGGGACCCAGGATAATGTGGACAAACTGGATCTCAGGGCCATATAAGTTTGTGTCTGTCAGTGACAGGTGCAGGCATGTATTTGGGCCATACGGCCCAAATACATGCCTGCACCTGTTACTCAAATACCTGCCTGCACCATAGTGCATGTGTATAGCCCATACACATAGACACTGGTGCAGGCAGGGTCATCCTCAATGGAGGGAGTGTTGGTGTCAGTGTTAGAGATTGGAGGCTTGTTAGTAACTTAGTAACGTGACTGAGGGCTTGTATAGTGTTGTAGTGATTAGAGGACTGCTTATTTTAAATAAATTATTCAAATGTGTTTATGTGTTTGGACTGGTAATTATCCAACTTTTATTGTCTTCAAGAGTACTAAACAAGAAGTTGTGTAGAATTGCAGTAAATGTGTTTAAAGAATAATAACATTTTTTGACAACATACACCCTGCTGATTTGTCCCTATCACTCTCCAAAGTAAGCCTACACCTGTACTACACACTCCTGAGCAAGAAAGACCAGGAGCTGTACAAAGACCAGCTGGAACAGATTTATAAAGACCACCATGTGACCGAGAAGGGACAATCAAGGATCAAGTCTTTGCATGAGGACCTCAACAGAAAAGGTGAAGGTCATCACTATAGGCTTAGTATTGAGTTTGTGTACATCGTGGTTATCAATGATGAGCACAATTTACCATATTGACACTTACTGATTACTTACTTATTCATCAATTGGCATCGTGAAAAGGATCCCAACAGGAGTCTAGAGGAACTCTGGTGAGTAGTTTATCTGCTCTGACGGGATCCTCAAACCTGTATTGAGAATTGAAGGGTTTCTTGAAGTTTATAATTGTAATTGTTTAGATGATCTGTGCATTGTTCTACAGGAACATTTACAAGTCCTATAGGGGCTGTGGGGCCTGCCTATAGGGTGGGGTAAGACCACTAGAAAGACTCTAGGCTCCTTCGAAGAATCCTTCAAGATCTCATCTGAACTGATTTCCTTTTGAGAGGAAGAATTGAGGGAGTCACTCTCAGAGAAGTTCTACTGGCTGACCAGAGGTGTCACAAGTGTGAGAGTGACTGCTCAATATCTTTCTTTCTTTCGTTTTTAATGTCATTTTATGTATTTTTTCTGTTTTATGTGAAGCACATTGTATTTGCCTTGTGTATGAAATGTGCTATATAAATAAAGTTTGCCTTGCCTTGCCTTGATTGTGTTTTCACAGGCATGACACAGCAAGGGAAGGACAGAGAGAAGAGAGTGACCAGGAAGGTGTGGCATGAGGGCGCTACAACTGACCTACAACTCAGCATTTACTGGTTGTACTGGCTATCCTGAAGGAATATGTCATAGTTTTCCCATCATAGTTTTCCAGGTGGGTATTTTGTAGTTAGGGGCCGGCCAGCCCTGCTGCCGGTCTCTATTGTATTGTATTATTATGTATTATTATTCCTCTCTTCTCCTTGTCTCCTCTCCTCCTCCCCTCTCCTCTCCTCTCTTCTCCTCTCCTCTCCTTGTCTCCTCTCCTCTCCTCTCCTCTCCTCTCCTGTGACACACAAACACACAAACCGCTCTCCAATTATAGTAGTGTGATCGGGCGTCCAAGCACCGCAGGTCCCTGAAACCTATTGTATTAGCTAG
The DNA here is from genome assembly GCF_046629955.1 of Centroberyx affinis. NCBI lineage: Eukaryota > Metazoa > Chordata > Actinopteri > Beryciformes > Berycidae > Centroberyx > Centroberyx affinis. The sequence continues at coordinate 28,752 of NW_027278978.1, read as the reverse complement.
AATTCTTTCTTTTCCTCTGCTAAAACTGTCTGCGGCTCAGAAACCGTGAGTCCTGCAGAAACCATATTTAGCAGGTGGGCTCCCCACTACTCAGGCAAGACAAACTACATCAATTGGCCCCATGGTGGCGCTATATCATCTTCAAACATCAGTTTTTTGCTTATGGAGCATTCAATCCTTGTAAAAAAAAAAAAGAATTACAGACTCTATGGTGTCTAGATAAAGTACGCAAATTCTCACAATTTTTTCTTGAAAAATGAATATTTGACACTATTTTGAAATCTGTGAGGTGAAGAAATAGTGTGAAGCCACCTGCAGTCAAGTCACTTCACAGACAGCTCAACCAGTTCATGTCTTGCTGTTGGTGTCAAAGGTTGTGAGTTTGAGTCCTGGGTGATTCAGGTTAAACATGCTTATGCCTAATCAGGCACAAACTGATTAGAGACATATGTTTTCAAAAATATTTACACTTTCAAGTTTATTTAATGATAATCTTCATCTTATTAGTTCTTTCTCCAAATGCTTCTTTTTCTTCTCCTTTTCTTTTTCCTCTTACACTACATCTGGCCGTTCCTGTTCACAGCTGCTTGCAGTTATTAGTATCTTGTCGTATTTGTATTTCCTGAATTTGTCCTGAAATGTCCTGAATTTCCCCCAGGAGATCAATAAAGTGCTATCTTATCTTATTTGTAGTATTTCCCAACAGTTTGTTTTACATTTGCAGTGTAGCCAGATGTTGGAACATAAGCTCCACGACAAGCAGCTTCAAATGTTCCAGCTTTTCCTGGCTTGCTTTGTCAAAGCTGAGTGTTACATATTTCAGCTGCTGAAGTCTTTCATGGAACAGGCCACCAAAGCCTACACCACCACTGCACTTTACATGCGGAAAAGTCACACCCTGAGGTCACTGTCTGCTCTGGACCCGATTTTGAGAGGCCACTCACAGGCAGCGATCCAGCTAAACCATAATTAACCATAATTCTTTTTGCATCTGAAAGCTAAGACTTCTATCTTCACTGCAAGCCCATGCAACCTCTGTAGCATGTTTTTTTTTTTTTTCACTGAACTGCAGAAAGTTGTAAAGTTGTATGTCAAGTGACGAGAGGTAAAATCTATTGAGTTGCGGATATATGTTCTTGAGCAGTGGTTCTCAATGTGGGGTCCGGGGACCACCAAGGGTCCTTGAGGGGGTTCCAGGGGGTCCACAGCAAATTGTTGAGTCATTAAACTTCACCATTATTTCATTTACAAGAAGTTAAGACCATTAGATAATGTAGAAGAATGATTGTTTTGATGATAGTTTCACTGTTATCACTCTACCTACAATACCGACAGTCATGGAATTCTGGACAAAATCATATCTGACAATAAAAATAGGCAAGGCAAGGCAAGGCAGCTTTATTTGTATAGCACATTTCATACACTGGGGCAATTCAAAGTGCTTTACAGGGTGATAAAAATACAGTAAAGGTAAAAAGTGCAAAAATACAGACAAGAGATACAAAAGATAAAAGACTTAAAAAGTAAACTAGTGCAGTTCAAATCAAATGAGATAGAAAGATGAAAGAACACAACAAATACAACAAATACTTCCACTTTTTGATGCACATTGTGAGTGAACCCATATGTTTTTCTGTAATTTTCTTTTCCCCTGTCCTTCCTGATTCTACTCTTGATCTGATATTTACGTCAGATCTCACTGCCTAAGGCAGACGAGAATCACAGATTCTCCTCTTGGTCAACAACCTCACCATCCAGAGATGGATGAGAATCATACAGGGTAAAGCTCTGTCCCCCCCACATATAGTGTTCACTCATGAGCAAGTAAGCAATACCTGGACAAGACGAATGAAAATTCGTACTTGCCCGTGTCAGCTCTGTTGGGATCCTGAACAGAAAGAGTTAAAATTAAGGTTATTTAAAAGCTGAGCTGAAAAGATACGTTTTTAGCCATTACAGGGTAGAGTAGGCAATGTAAAATAAGAAAGTTTTTAGCTTTGACTTAAAAGCGGTCAGAGTCGGGGCCTGTCTAATATCATCTGGGAGGTTATTCCAGGTCTGTGTTGCATGATAACAAAACGCTGCTTCACCGTGTTTTGTTCTAACTCTTGGGACAGCCAGTAGGCCAGCCCCAGATGTCCTAAGGTTTCTAGAAGGTTCATATGGCACAAGCATGTCAGAGATGTATTTGGGCCCAGAGCCACAGAGTGATTTGTAGACAAGCAGCAAGATTTTGAAATCAATTCTCTGAGTGACTGGTAGCCAGTGTAAGGATTTTAGAACTGGTGTAATGTGGTCGTATTTCTTAGTTTTCGTCAGGACCCTGGCAGCGGCGTTCTGAATAAGTTGGAGTTGCCGAAGAGCTTTTTTTGAAAGCCCTGTGAACAGACCATTGCAGTAATCCAATCTACTGGAAATAAAGGCGTGGGTAAGCCTTTCTAGGTCTTGTTTGGACATTAGTCCTCTGACTCTTGCAATATTTTTTAGATGGTAGTAAGCTGACGAAGTTACCGATTTGATGTGGCTATTGAAATTTAAATCTGAGTCCAGGATAACGCCAAGATTTCTGGCTTGACTCTTAGTTATGAGGGACAGGGAGTCAAGGTGAGAGCAGACATTCTGTCTTTCTTTCTGTGCTCCAAAGACAATTATCTCGGTCTTATCTCTGTTTAGTTGGAGAAAATTTTGCCGCATCCAGTCATTGATTTGTTCGACGCAGTGACACAGAGTTTCAACAGGTCCATAGTCACCTGGTGAAAATATTCTCAGATTTGGGTCCGAGAGACAAAATCTCAACAAATGGGGGTCTGTAACTCTAATGTGGACTAAATTAGGGGTCCATGATATGACAAAGGTTGAGAATCACTGTTCTAGAGATCTAATTTGCATCCATTTCCTTATGTATGTTATTGATGACGTCATCACGTTGTACCAGAGGGCCAAAACTAACAAAAACACCTTTGCACTCTGCTCACAAAAATGAGCATATCTCAAAAAAAAAAGTTGTCTTTAGTTTTGCAGCTAATTTGCTTTCATTCTAGGGTAAGAACTTTCTATATCCTAAAGGTCACCAGAAATGAGCATCTAAACCTGCAATAAGCAATATCAGACATTATAACCAATCCTGAAACTGTGTGCTATGTGGAGATTTCATTGAGAGGGTTGAGGTGTTTCCCCTGCTCACGCATTCTTCTCACCTTTTTCACCCCTATCCAGTTTGCATCCCTGAATTAAAAAATATCAGAAACAATAAAGAAACTCAGAGAGAATATGCGCGTCTTTTGTCTTCCTCCTTGTTATTGCAGCTTCACTGTTTAGTAGAATGTATGGTACTCTTCAACAAAGGAAATGGCACGAAGTAAATCATGGATTTATTTAATAATGAAATACATTTGATACGCTCAGTATTGATAATGATCAAGAATGCTCAATGTTGCTTTTAGATTTTACAACAAAAATCCTTCAGCAGGTATGCGTGGGGTAACCACAAAACATGTTGGCACAAGGATAGAAAAAACATTAAAAGCGAGGAGGAGAAAACGCAAACCTTCCCCCCGCTTGTGTTTTGTCTGGTGTTTATGTCAGAGTCAGTTCGTTAGTTAGTCACACTGTAACGTTGAATTTGTGCCGCTAGGGGGCAGCATTGACAATGAATGGGGACTCAGTGGTAAAGCAGGTCATACAGTTGAAGTTATCATACAATGTGGGGGACAATGAATGGGGACTCAGTGGTAAAGCAGGTCATACAATTAAAGTTATCATACAATGTGGGGGACAATGAATGGGGACTCAGTGGTAAAGCAATACAGTTAAAGTTATCATAGGTAACATAATAGTCTACACACGCTACACACTTGGAGACATCAGATTGGGTTGATGTGTTGAAGTGAGAGTCCATGGAGAACTTTTGGGCAAACCTCTAACCACAAGACACTGTAGTTATTGTTCAGTTGTTGGACTGTTGTACTGCACTCATCACTGCACTACCACTGTGCCTCAGTGTTGACTACTTATATCATATTACCACTTACCTACTGTGCAATACCATATATCACTTGGTGTTGTATGTTATATTGTATATTGTATTATAAATTGTATTGTAGTGTACATTGTGTAATGTAGGGATTGTATTTATTGCGTATCGTAGTTCTTATATTTTGTACTGTATTGAGTAAAAACAGGACAATTACAGTTACTACATTTCAAGATATAACTTGTAAGCCTAATTCTGAGGAGAGTAGGCAACAGAAATATATGGTCAATCTGTCCTTTCATTGTCCCGTACGAAAATGCTTATACAATTTCACTCATATTTCAAGTACACTCAGCAATCACTGACTGACCCAAGGGTGGAACTACATCACTGGTGGGGGACAACATGTTTACTATTTGCTTGTTTTATCAAGTGCTGACTCTGCCTACCTGGATCAGTTTCAGCATACGTCAGTGGCAATTACAAGTGGACCATACGTATTCCAGCTAATCCAACCCTGTTTAGAACTGTGCCACATGTGTGCTTGCATGCTTCAGGCCACAAAATGACCAAAAGTCATTCGCCACGCCCTGTGCTCTTGTGCCATATGCCTGTCACTGGGCTTTATTTCATGTGCCATTGATTCACAAAAATAGAGCCCTTGTCTAAATAATAGTTGACTGAATTACTGACTTTGGTCTGGCATTAACAATACTAAGATTGAGTAGCTGCAGGAATTTGGATTGTGGCCTCAACTGAAGCATTCAGTGTTTCCCACAGAATTTCATTATTCATGCATACGTGGGTGCAATCGGCCTCCCATAGGCATAGAGTGTAGCATTGACTGATTCAATAATAAATATATAATCAGTCAAACTGCATCATATCCATCATATCAGAGGTGGACCACATGACTGCCCAATATCCAAGTTTTAGTGAAATGCAAATATCAGTCCCATATCTCAGCAAACCCTTTCTTTTTCATATTGGTTTGCCAAAGGTTAATATCCTGACTGGACCATGTTCAATCATGTCTTCTAGGATAGTCTTGCAGTAAAGGTAAGAAGACCATCAGGATTGTTTTATTTCTAATAATTATACCATCTGAAAGGCAGATCATATTCATTCAAATTCCCATATTCCAGGTTGTTCTTGATAGTGCTGCTATGGCTACAATCAGCCAGGGCCAGTATTCCAGTATCCCAGATTTCAGGAAGAGAATGATTCATTTCCATGTTATGAGAGCATCATTGCAAAAATTTTTGGATAGTATTCAAGTGTTATTTTGGACAGGTGTATATGATCAGGCGTTGTTCAGATGTCATTTTGTTACTCTGATGTTTTTTCAGAAGAATTCAAATGTTCCACTGGTACAGTTCCAATATTAACTCCTTCAGCACGCCTATGTTATTCTAAACCACTTTCTGGTGTGTTGTAATCAGACAGGATAAAACACTGTGTTCTGCCCGCAGTGTGTATTCCAGTCTGTCAGGGTTCAACCAGACAGAGGTTCATAGGTGTGGAAGTGGATTCCCTTGGAGCAGGTAATCTTCATCACTGCTCCATTCAGACTGGCGTCAAGTATCAACCTCATCATCCCCTCCGCTATCAACGATGGCCTGGAGAGAAGGAGAGAGATGGACGAAAGGGAGATTAGATGGTTTATTTAATATAACAGCATCAAACAGTTATAACGTTTTCTTACAGAGAGGAGGAGAAGAGGAGAAGCAACACTGCATTACTTGAAGTGGTGCTTATGAAGCATCACAAGCACATTGTGCATTGTGAGTGCATAATAATTAGAATCAGCCTGAATGTGGGCATGGTCTATGGCGTAATAACCATGTAATAATTTGTAGATCAAAGTACATTTGCAACATTTCAACATGTTTACCAAATTTCATGCGATTCGGCCTGAAGGGGGCGCTGTAGGGACAATTCAAAATGTAAAAGGCCATACATAGGCGTGTGACATAAGTCGGAATGACACCAAACTTGGTACGGTGACTCAGCTATCATTGTCTTTTGGACCAGCCAAGTCTGCAATGGATTTGCGCCCTTTTGAATTTAGAAAAAAAAAAAATTCTGATATGCTTTTTTTGTTTTTTGATCAATTTGCACCAAATTTTCAGCATCACTGGACCAAGATACACAAACGATGTATAAACGAACACAATGGGATGAACAGTATGGGCACTATTAACCAATGAACTTGAAAACGGGCGTGGCTTAACACAAAAATGGCCATAACTCCACACCTCTTATCACAAATTACCACAAAACTTGGTAGATGCATTAAGGGAAGTAGTTGGACCATGCCCTCAAAATTTAATGGAAATCGGTAGAGGGCAAATCGATAGAGGGCACAACAAATGCCAGAAAAGTGCGAGGGCCTGGCTTTAAATTTTCGCAAATTCCTGTGAGATGGTAGGTGACGCAGACATGAAATTTTTCCCAACAATATAAAGTTGTGTGCAAATGTTGCACAACAAATTGTCCCCAGTTGACAATTAATGGTCAAAATGTCCAACTTTGAAAGGCTGTAACTCCTACACCGTGATTTTCATTAAACTTGGTACACATATCCAGCAATCTTTGCGCTACACATTTTCCTTTGAACCACTAACAACTCTTTTCCATGTTAATACCAGTCAGTAAAGGCTTGAACCCTGCTGCCGGTCCCTATTGTGTTTGTATGTATTATTATTATTCAAGATTCAATACTTTTATTGCCATACAACCTTAGTTGTGAGGAATTTGTCAACAACAGGGCCCACAAGCATAAAATAACATAAAACATGAAAAAGCACATAAGGCACATGATAAAAAAATACATGACAAAAACCCTGCCCCACCCCATCATTAGAAAGGTTAAAAAAAAAAAAAACCTTCAAAGAGGTGTGTGAGAATGTCAACCAAAATTGGCCACCCAGCTTCATTAAATGTGTGATTCTCTGATTTCCTGGCTTTACTCTCATTACATTCTTGCTTGAAAGGAGTGACCCAGGGTTGCCAGAGCCAAACCTGGGTCACAAAATCACCATGGTGAGGTGACCAATATTCTTTTGATCAGCTAGTAAAGAATCACCAGATAGTAACGACCATGGATCAGGATTGTTGACCTAACATTTCCAGCGCTCAAAATTGCAGTGTATTTATGGCTCTGGACAGGCCTAGAATAAAAATACCTATAAGTTTGTGGCCTATATGTGTGCACTGCATACACATGCAACAGGAAAGATGCTTATCAGTGTTACAGGAAGCGGAAGCCAGATGACTTCCTTATCGCTCACTCACACACACACACACACACACTCACTAAGGGCAGTACAACACATTTACTGTTGCATTTTCAGGATGGGAGTTTATACAGGAAATACAATGCTAATTACTGAATCTTGAGACTGTGTGTGTGTGTGTGTGTGTGTGAGTGCTGGGCCCAAGCCTGTTTTTCTCAGTTTAGCAGGTAGTCAGCCAGCAGCCTTAAAGGAATAGTTCACCCAAAAATGTAAATTCTCAGTGTGGTACGGTAACTGCTCACCAGCAGACCAGAAAGCCCTGCAGCGGATCGTCAAGGCGGCCCAGCATATCACCGGTACCCAGCTCCCAGCCATAAAAGACATCTATCACAAACACTGCCTGCGCAGAGGTCTCAGCATCAGCAGAGATCCCACCCACCCCGACCACGGCCTGTTCTCCCTCCTGCCCTCTGGGAGGCGCTACAGGAGTCTCAGAGCTCACGCTGCCAGGCTCAGAAACAGCTTCTTCCCCCAAGCTGTTACCCATCTGAACCTGGCTACCCGCTGAACTCTACTCACCCACTTACACCACCTCCCTCCTTCAAGCTGAGCCCCCCCCCCCCCCGAACCCTACACCACTCACCATACACACTCCCCTCCATGTTCTCTCACCTACCAACATTCACACCCTGATCCCTCCCCTCTGCCCCCTCTCCCCCCTGTTTCTGCACTTTAATGACCTTTTTTTTTTTTTTGCACTACTGCCATGTTTATCATGCCATTTGCACAACTACAAATACCTCAGATATACTAAGTTTGTAAATATGTTGATGTTGATATTATTGATATTACTTTATGTACGTATTTTATGCTATGTATGACCCTATGTCAGCTTGAGTTAGCAGAAACAAGACTTCCGGTATGGCCGTTTAGCCTTCAAAATAAGAGCTGTCATAAAAAATAATGAAAAATGCATAAAATTTGCCATCTTTAACTATTAACGCTGCATGTATTACACTGTGCAGAATACACACAGAACAGAGACTAAAGTGGACATCAAACATTAATATCGGTACTCACTTATTTTCTACTGGCATGGGGGTGAGTAGATAATGACTGAACAGAGGGCTGTCAGGTGGACAGAGCTCACGCATATGCATGGAAAAAAACGGCGATATGATATAATGGTATAGATTTTACTTTCCAAGCTTCAGTTTATCACATGCATGATATTGGTCAGCCTGCTCACTGTGTGGGAGAAACGAGCTAAGAAACAGCTAGAAACAAGATGGCAGAGAAACAAAACTTTAATTTCTGGCTCTGTGATCCTGTGATTGAGTCCGCATGGTTCTCAGGTTCTCATGTCTTTTCAATGTGTGTGTATTGCGTCCAGCTGCCCCCTAGTGGCACAAAGTCAATGTTACAGTGTGACTAACAAACAAACTAAGGGACGGAGACCGATCCATAGTCCCCCCTTGGGTGGGGGACAATTAAGTAGGCCAAAGATGGCAGATAAAGACAGGGGTAAGTTTGAAAAGAAAAGTTTTAAGACAAAAACATATGTGCTTGTGTGTCAACTAGTGTGTGTGTGTGTGTGTGTGTGTGTGTGTGGGTGTGTTTGAACTCACTTCAAGACTCCAAACTTGCTCATGCTGCGTTTGAAGTCATCTTTGAACTTGACAAACTTGCCCATGTTGTCCTCATGCTCCACTGAATGCAGCAAAGGAGTGTCGACGAAGGCTGGACAGAGGACGTTGATACGAACCCCATAGTCACCCTGAGAGGCTGCATCCTACAACACACACACACACATACCCTTGACCTCCCTTTTTATGGTTCTTACTTTGCTTTTATTTTTCTAACAATTTTAAGTGTCTATTAGTCTAGTTAGCTGAAATTATATGTAATGTCATTTAAAATATGTTTAACACATATTATTGTCAAAATTTGTGACAAAATTAACCTTGCTGTATCTATGTATCTATATCTATATGGGTAACACTTTACAATAAGGGTACATTGATTAAGGGTTAGTTAATGCTTAATAAGCATTAACTAACCCTTAATTAACAGTTAACTAATGTGTCTGGTAATAATTTACCAATGGTGTTCATGTTAACTATGGTATTAATTTATACATTATTTAATAGTTAATAAAGATGACTATTAAATAATGTAGGCTATAAATTAATACCTTAGTTAATGTACCCTTATTGTAAAGTTTTACCTCTATATGGCTGTGTTTGTATGCGTGTGTGTGTGTGTGTGTGTGTGTATGTGTGTGTGTGTCTTACCGCCATAGCTCTAGTGAAGCCAATGACTCCATGTTTAGTAGCTGTGTAGACGGGCTGATGTGGAGAATGCAGGAAGGCTGGAATACAAAACACAACAAGACAAGAAAACAAGTTACCAGCAGTAATGGAGCGCTAAGTAAAAATAAACTCTAGTTGGTGATCAACATGAGAGAGAACAGCCAATATTACCAACATTTTATAGTATATATTTATATTATATATAATATATGTGTTATATTTTCATATAACCTACTGATTCTACTTGGTTTCATTTGTACATGTACAAATCCATTTATTTTGTCAAGATTATTGTCAACCTTAAAGGATGGATAAATTGAGTTTAGGCGGGGTTACCCTTATATATACAGTATCTGTTTATTAGAATAGAGAAGGGTTAGACTGATATGGGTTTTTTAAGGCCAATACTAATATTTTTGGACTAAAGCTGATGATTTATTTTTTCAATATATTCCATATCTTTAAATTTGCTAATTTTCATGTCAAAAATTGACAGGAATCCAATGCTTCCCCCAGAATGTTATTCTTGGCAAGGAGGAAAATCAATAATAACAACCCTACAGAGAAGTAGCTAAATGCATCAAACTGCTACAACAACGGCATGAGTAATTTTGATGAAAATGCTTAAAATCATGGCCGTAGCCACATATGCAGACACTGAGTTCCAGACCTTGGTCATTTTTCCCTGTGAAACAGAAATTTCCACAGCTGCATGCTATGAGCCCATCTTGCTTTATTGCCTCTAGTCTGGTTTATAAGCAATGGTATCTTTCACCAGCAACATGTCAATTCGATGATAATCAGTAGATGTTTTATTCTTGCATGTTAAGAACTTCTTTTTCATTTACCCCCCTCATTTACCCTCCTCGGCCTCAGGTGTTTGCCAGTAGTAATTGTACAGCAAAGTTATTTGCAAGTCTGGTCCCTCTAAAGTAGACTTGAATATTACCATATATATATTTAAATATATATATATGATATATGTTTTGTTTGAAATTTGTCATATATGGTCCAGTTGTCATGTCTTTGTGTACAACTGATTTGCATGTGAAACTGTGTTGCAGATTGCTAGAAGCTGATTTAGGTATTTAGGTATTAAGGTATATTTGTTAAGTTTGTTAAGTAGTGGGTTGCAATTTACTGACTGGGGCCAATTGTGGGTCCTGATGCAAAACTGGTTGAGAACCAGGCCTATTGGCCTATTAGATGTTATATGCTACCCCGGTTGTTGGTTTGGCCTTATTAGCCTATAGCCACTTTAATTAGATTTTATATTTTTATGCTATGGAAAAATATTTTAGACATTGAGAACCTTACTAAAAATGATTTTCTTTAGAGTGTAATGAAACACAAAACCCCCCAGAGTTATGAGGGCTGTTGCAGACAGTTAGGTAGCTTACTGTCCTACTTTTGCTGTTCAGATTGGTTCATAATATGAGACTTTCCACAACTGCTGATAATAAAACCAGTAAGTTGAAGCCCTGCAGAAACAAACAGGCTGAAATGGGAATATAAACTCAGTCAGTCTCATATGGTCTGCATTCACATCCAAATGGATCTGATAAGCTGACATATCAACAATGACATCACCTCAACACACAAACACACACACACATGCACACATGCATGCACGCGCGCGCACGCTTGCACACACACACACACACACACACACATTCTTTTCCACAAGAGATTATGCTTGACCATGTTCGGACAAGTCCATGTGTTTGTTATGGGAATGGCAAAGACACACACACATACACACACACAAACACACACACACACACACACACACACACACACACACACACACACACACACACGCACACAGTGGTGTTATCACTACTGAGATCAGTGGAGAATGACTCCCATATGTCTGGTGTTACTGGAGGCTAAACTGTAGAAAAACATGTCCTTCAACCAGACTAGATGTGTCCTAGAACTACACCGACCAGTACAGATGTGTCCTAGAGCTACTCCTACCAGAATAAGTGTGTCCTAGAACTACAAGTACCAGAACAGATGTGCCCTAGAACTACAACTACCAGAATAGATGTGTCACAGAGCAAAAACTACCAAACAATGTCCAAAAAAAATGAAACCAGAGTTAAAATTCTTGGAGATTCTATGAGAACAAGCCACCCAAACGGTGAAGCTCAAGAGTAGCCATACCTTTTGTCCAGTGGTTTCCAACTCTGGTCTTCAGGACCCTGAGTACTGCTGAATCATTTCATTCTAGCTGTCTAATAGGGATTGATTAGACCTGGGATGGCAGGTACAGGTGGCAGGTTGTGGCTAATTTTGTGTTAGCCTGTGAGTTTTGTCAAGTTAATCATTTAATTGCAATCATATTGGTAATCGCACAATGTTCAAGTTATTCCCTATGACGAATCTTTCTATTTAAAGATATGACCCCCCTGCTTGGCAGTTTATGACTTTGGACAAGACAAGTCTAGATTTGAACCCACTATCTTCCACATAAAAACCTGATGCCAAACTCCTTTTGAGAATTTACTGGGGAGAAACTAGCTAAAGGAAGAAGTATTGTGATACTACAGCCAATGATTGACGCTGCTAACCACTTTACCACATGCAACTTTTCCGTGCTCTCCATGAACGAATAAATCAATACTAAATCACAGACAGAAAAATGCTGCTGCACTGCTCTCTATGGGTTGAAACTTCTGGTCAGATCCTAATCAGTGATGCCAAATCAGATATTTTGCCTTTGATAGATGATGCCAAACACCTGCTTTGAGTCATTGCGTTTCCATCCACACTAGCGTTTCCATAGCGTTTTCCCGCCCATACTAATACACAAAAAATGTGGGAAAATTGTGAAATCTACCCTATTGGGCATGCGCAAGCCTCCAACCCATGACCTTTATGTCGTTACCACCTTGGTTACCACTGTTTATGGAAGTGTTGTCATGGCTGCAGTAGCAGAGCCTTAAGCGCCAACAATTTTGTCCAAATCACGACAAAAGACAGACAAAAGCAAGCCAGATTCTTTGTCTGGACAGACGACAAAGTTGAGCTGCTTTTGAAAGTAACGAATGACTACAAGACCACCAAAGCCACAGAGAATATAGATTGGGAGTCTTTTGGGAGTGTGACTACTGCCTGAGATCACATGACAATCCCACATCAGCGTTTTTGAAAAGCTCTGTTTTTCCCGACCATACTACCACACGAAACCGGCGTTTTCAAATTCATCCACTTTGGAGAGCGTTTTCAGAAAGCTCTGTTTTCGGTGGTCGAAAGCGCCGTCTTAGTGTGGACGGAAGGCCGAAACTGAGAAATAAAGATGTGTTTTCAAATTTACCTGGCTTAGTGTGGACAAGGCCTTAATATTCATTTACTTTTCATTAAAGTTCAAAATGATCACAGTACATCAGGGACTTGAACTTACAACCTGGTGCTCCAGAGACCTGTGCTTTAATACAGTTTTAAAAGAAGAATTTCCGAAAATATTAAATCTACAGTGTGGAAAATACATCCCATAAATTCTCACTCTATGTGGATGATTTACTACTGTATATGGATTAGGTGCCTACTACAATTCTAGTGGTGTTAGACATATTTAAGGAATTTAGGTCATATATCCTCATCATATGACCTATATCAGGTCATATGATGAATCCAAATAAATCTGCCTTATTACCTTTGAATAGAACAATGATCAATCTAAATTTGAACATAAATATTAGTTGTGCAGAAAGTCAGTTAGTTAGGTACTACCATTTATCCACCATTAACATGGTCTGCTCCATCCACTCCTCATACTCCTGTCCTGGTGAAACAGGTCTCACCCCTGAGAAAACACAAAGTTTCCTATAACTAGGCGCTGATTGCCTTTGCTATTTGGTGCTTAGTTGCATTTATCGACTGATTTATCAATAGCTGCCCCAGTTCAATATTAACATCCAGTGGGGCAGATGAGGTTGGTTGTAAAAGGTTGTCTACACACTTTCCATTTAAACATAAAATTGAAATTTATTCCACCATATCACAGCTTTTACTTACTTTATATCCATTCATTACCAGCACTGATTTTACGTCTATCTCTCTGCCCTAATATCAAATTTAAAATAAAATTCCATCAATTTCACCATGGCTGCATCAAAGCTTACAGGATGTGGGCTGGTTCAAGCAGCATACAGTTATGCTGTTGAATCTTTGTGAAAGAACAGAAGAGGGAACCCAAAACTATTGCAAGCACACCCAAAACTATTGTGAGGGCATGCAAAACAATTTAATATTTATTTTTGTCCTTTGAACTACAAGGGCTCCATAGTTTGTTTGTTTTGGGGTTTCTTTTACAGGGCTACATGATGTTCAGATAAATTAAGAAATTACATAGTGCCATGAGTCACTGGGAAATACTTTTCCATGCATACTTTTTTTGCATACATGCCTGGCAGGCATGAGAAAAGTATTTTGGACAGGAATTTATGAAGAGGGTGTGCAGCTTGTCATGAATCTCAAATAGTTAACTCCCCAAACATCCCGAAAGCACTTTTCTGCCCTCTCCCTTTGGTCACGATCCCTTTTGAAAGAATTGGCCTTGATCTTGATGGCCCATTAGATCATAGTGTATGGAGTTATTGCTTTGTATTAGCCATGGTTGATTATGAAACATGATATTCTGAAGCAATAGCCTTGCACAACATATCTGCCAGATGTGTTGTGTAAGCATTATTTCGTAAAATCTCCCAATTTGAATCTCAAAATAGATTCCAGCTGATCAAGGCAAAACCTTGACGTCCGTGCACTGCAAGAGCTCTGCAAAGAGTTGGCTATTAAACTGATTCAGAAAAGTGCCTATCATCCACATACAGATGGCTCGGTCAAATGGTTTAACAATGTTGTTGGCCTTACCAGGTTGCACTGACCTCATAGACCACCACAGTGAGAGACCCCCAGGCATAGCAGTGGTTCAGGAACAATTAAAGTCAATGCTGGAGAGGGGATAACAGAAGTGACTGCACAGTGACTGGAACAGCCCCACTGTGCTTGTGCCCAACACTGATGGCTCTGTTCATTTCTGTGTTGACGTCAACAAGGCAAATGCTTTTTCTAAATGCAGTGCATATACCACGCCCAGAATCGACCAACCCTTAGATCTGGGTGGAGGGAGATACAGTATCTGGCATTTGCTGTGCTGTTCAGTTCAGTTCAGTTCAGTTCAATTAAGATCTTGATTTGCAGTAGAGGGCAAAAACACAAAGATTTATTGCACTTGGAGCAAAGGAAAATTTAAACCTATTGCTTTTTACCCTGGGCGACCTGTATCTCCGCCCAGAGGGGAGAAGAACGAATTCCTCCAAGAGTGGGTGGTCACAGCCGGCCAAAATCGACCGTGTCAAAACTTGCCTGTCATAGATATCTATGACCAGAAGACCCCACAGTCTCGGCGCGGATATCGGCATGCCTCACCGATATCTCAGCTTGGATGAAGGAACACCACCTTCAGCTTAACTTGTCAAAGACTGAGCTCCTTGTCATCCCAGCCAGTCCCTCTGTACAACAACAGATCAGTATCCAGCTCGAATCAACTTGGGTGTCATGATTGATGACCAACTAACCTTCAAGGAGCATGTGGCTTCTGTTCGGTCATGCCGATTTGCTCTGTACAATATCAGGAAGATCAGACCCTACCTGTCTGAGCATGCAGCACAACTCCTGGTACAGGCTCTTGTAATATCACGCCTTGACTACTGCAACTCCTTACTGGCAGGGCTCCCGGCATGTATGTTCAAACCTCTGCAGATGATCCAGAACGCAGCGGCACGTCTGGTCTTCAACCAGCCCAAAAGAGCACATGTCACTCCACTGTTCATATCCCTCCACTGGCTCCCAGTTGCTGCCCACATCAAGTTCAAGTCCTTGATGCTCGCCTACAAAACAATAACCAAAATGGCTCCGACCTACCTGAACTTCCTCATTCAGGTCTATGCTCCCTCCCGCTCACTACGCTCTGCCAAGGAGCGGCGCCTGATGCTGCCACCACAGCAAGGCCCTAAGTCTCTAGCCAGACTCTTCTCTTCTGTGGTTCCCCGGTGGTGGAACGAGTTACCAAACTCCATTCGATCCACAGAGTCCCTCTCAATCCTTAAGAAAAGGCTAAAGACCCAGCTCTTTAGCGAATACCTTCTCACCTAATGGCCTGGGTAACCAAACAAAAATAAATAAATAAATAAATACATTTTGCTTCTATGCACTCTATGCATTGCCTCATAGCACTGCCTTGTAGCACTGCCTCGTAGCACCTATGTCCTGTTGGACCAGAACTTAGCTTTATAGCACTTACTCTCGTTGTTCTCTCCTAACTAGAACCTTGCTTGTGTTGTATGAAAATCTCATGTGTAAGTCGCTTTGGATAAAAGCGTCTGCCAAATGTGAAATTGTAAATTGTAAATTGTAAACTGTAATTGTAGATATCTGCTAAAGAAAGCCAATTATTTTGCTGGCTACTTGAACAATTGAACAAATTATTTTTGTTTTGCGCTGTAAGGTTCCCATATCAAGAAATTTAACAAAAGGTTAAAATAGACTCAATAAAGGATTTGTAAAATAAAGCCATCAGTGTCTTGTCCACATTAAAAGTATTCAGTCTGTGCAGAAAGTGAAGTCTCTGCAGGCCCTTTTTGCAGATTGCACATGTGTTTTAGGTCATGGTTCAATGATGTGGTTCTAGGGGCTGGCTAGATTCGGGCAGAGGTTGATACTGAGATATTCTGAGCTGAGTAGCCCCATGACTCATCTCATGCAAAGGATCCACCTCAGATCCGTTATAGTAGACAGAAATGTAAAAAGGCTTTTGTGAAGTCGGCCCTCTGTGAGGGGTAGACAGGAAGCTGGGGGTTGTTATGTCACTGTAGGTGGAGGACATGTCCTTTTCTGTACATTAATGGTAAGCTATATGCAGCAATCCATGTATAGCACCATAGAAGAGGAGTGTTTGGCAATGAAGTGGGCACTCCTCATTCTCTTTACCCATTTAAACCTTTTCAGGGTGGTAGGGCTCTGGAGCCTAATCCCAGCATATATTAGGTGGAAACACAGGTCACCAGTCCATCACAGGGCTAACACAGATACTCAAGAAAGAAGAAACACGGGGAGAACCTTCTGGCTTTGAGACCACAACAAACACTGAGACACTGTGACGCCCCGGGTGCTCCTCACACCCCGCTCCTACCTCCTGGGACACCAGGTCACCCGCTGCTTAGTAAAAACCCTGCTGCTGTTGACTCCACCACATGAAAGACACCGACACATAGATCATTCATCGGTATTTATCTTTCCAGCCTATTAAAGTAGCACTAGGCAGGATTTTAATGTGAATCCAACTCTTATCAGCCTAAAGCACAAAGTGGTGCAGGGAATAGTGGCCCATGCCCAGTGATTGCCCAAATTAAATGATGGTGTTGTGTATGGACACAAAAGTGTTTGTTCAAACTGTCCATCCATCCATCCTCCTGTTTAACCCCGTCACAACACAAAAGTGTGGATGAAGCAAAAGAGTTTACAATCAGATCTTTTATGTTTGTGGAAATGAAGGCTCACACATACACAATTTCTATTACGATGTGTGATGTACCCTTTCTACCACTGACATATTTTGTCTAATTTCACATATTACATATTACATATTTCTACTTCTTAAGTATGATAAAAAATAATACTCAATGTCATAATATTCAATAATGCTTTGCTTTAACATTGAGGCCATGTGTTTTTAAATAATGTTTAACTTGTTATTAACAGTTTTTTTTTGGTAAAGGTTATGAAATACCCAGCACATAAAGAACCATGCAAACATTCAATTGACATAGAAACAGCTATGAGTTATGAGGTTTTCACATTAAAATAGGGGTATGTAATGTCTGAGAATACAGGCCTTGTTGGCTGTTCTATCCAGCCTAGTGCTGTAGGTCTAATCCATGTCTGAGACGCTGGTGCTGAGAGAGTTAGCTAGCTCAACATCTGGGGGAAAGGTCAGATGGGGGGGGGGGGGGGGAGAGGGAGAGAGCTTGAGGATAGAAAAACAGACAGCAGGGATAGAGGGAGATTTGAAGACAGAGAGATACACGCGGAGAGGCAGGAAAAAACAGGTTTCCACTGATACAGGTTTTTGAAGGTGCTGCTGAAAAAAAATGCAGTCCATATTTTGTATCAATATTTAATATCTTCGAATTTGACAATTTTCATGCCAGGAAAAAAAAAAAAAATCAAAGTATCTATTGTTTCCCCCAGAATTTCATTCTTGCCAGGGTGGAAAAGCCTTTGAAACCAAGGGTCATTAAAACTCAATTGAAACCCAATTTTTACATATATGACTGTTTCCACTTTCAATAGACAGTAAAATGGTAAGAATGAATAAGTTTGTAATGCTCCTGCTAGGTATTTCACATACCGTGATCTAAACTTGAATTATACTGCATCCAAAAAGATTGGCCTGATGTTCATAAAGACCCCCAGGGATGGGTGCAGGAATTCTCCCCACCAGCTACCTCCCACACAGTAATAGGGAACTCTGGACACAGATCACGTCTCTAAAGACCCCTTTTCTGAAAATGATAACACATCTTCTGCTCTCCCTTACTACTCCTATATATCTGTTGGGGAGAGACATACTGTGCAAATACAACTGTATTTACTCCTGATTCATGAATTCATGAATATTCCAGAAAACATTTACAATAATGTACTACGACAAATGCTTGTAAGTTCAAATCCTGATCCAGCTGAACTAAATGCGAAAAAGAGAATTTTGGATGAAGTTCCAAGCACAGTATTGGGCTTCTTCCCCTACAGATATATTCTATTTGCAGAACCTGTGAAAATTCTCATTGATTCCGGACAAAAACAGTATTCTCATTCCCCTGAAAAGACAGAAGGTGTAATGCCAGTAACTGATTCTCTGAAAGCTCAGGGTATCATTCTCCCATGCAGTAGCTGCTGTAACACTGTAACACACTGTAATCTCTAGGTACCCATTGGTTACAAATCCAGCTACAATTCTCGCATCAATCCCACCAAACACTGCTCATTACATTATGACTGATTTGTGCAGTGCATTATTTTCTGTCCCCCTCCACCCAGATAGCCAGAACGTGTTTACAGTCACCTATGAGGGCCAGCAGTACACATGTACCAGCTTACCACAGTGGTACACGGAATCTCCGACCATCTACTCTCAAGCCTTGTTGAAAGATCTCCAAGATCTTGTGCTACCTGGAAACTCCATAAAGCTTCACAGAAAACGTTTCAGTTGTGCTCTCTTACTGTCACTTACTTGGGCCATGTGCTGCCTTGTTCCTCACCTGCCTTGTCACCTGCCCATGTCTGTACTATTCAAAACATGCCTAAACCTGTCACCTCCTGGAAAAGTGACGCAACACAACTGTGTCAGTTATCATGGACTGTACTCCAGATATTAGTCACAAGGAACAGCTTTCTCTGGTACTACATTTACAATAATGTACTACAACAAATGCTTGTATGTTCAAATCCTGATCCAGTTGAACCAAATGTGAAAAAGAGAATTTTGGATGAAGTTCCAAGCACAGTATTGGGCTTCTTCCCCTACAGATGTATTCAGTTTGCAGAACCTGTGAAAATTCTCACTGGTTCAGGAAAGAAAAACAGTATTCTCATTCCCCTGAAAAGACAGAAGGTATAATGCCAAAACTGACACTCAACTGTGTCAGTTATCCTAGACTGTACTCCAGATATTAGTCACAAAGAACAGCTTTCTGGTACTGAGAATTGTAACCTGAGTCACCAACAGCCGTTACCATTAATTACCACTTTGTTAGCTTCCTCAATGTTGATGACACCACTGGGAAGGGCCTATATGAATCCCTCCTCTGCCAGTTGGAAGGTGTGAGATCTCAAACTGCCATGGCCAGTCATACGATAATGGCAGCAACATGCAGGGCCACAAGCAGGGGGTTCAAGGAAGAGTTCTTGAGATAAACAAGAAAGCCTTGTGTGTACCATGTGCAAGTCACACACTCAACCTGGTTATCGGTGATGCTGCGACGTCCTCAGTAACATCAATCAGCTTTTTTTTTAATCTTGCAATGACTGTACACACTCTTCAGCTTATCAGTTCATAGGCAATCTCGGAACCCAACGTCTATCGGTCTGACAACAATTAGACTCTGGGGGTGACAGCCAATATTTCGGGGGTTTGTAGCCAGCGGACATCCGGGCCAAGACTTCCTCCTCTGTGCGCCAGTCATTGTTTACAGTCTGATTAGCAACTTGAGACACGAGAGTCGAACATTTCTCCACACAATACGGAAACATCGCTACTTTTTGTAGGTGTTTTAGGTCCAGACGACATTTCGGCTAATCTCTATAAACAGATATCTGCATATGAGATGTCGTCTCTCAACTCCAACTCCATTCTCGCATCTCAAGTTGCTAATCGGACTGTAAACAATGACCGGCGCACGGAAGAGGAAGTCTTGGCCCGGATGTCCGCTGGCTACACCGGAAATATTAGCCATCGCCCCCAGAGTTTTATCATCATCAGACTGATAGATGATGAGTTCCAAGATTGGTTCATAGGTGGTGAGGTCTCTGACACTGAAAGCATTGTCAACAACAAGATGGAAATGCAGGGTTGATAGTGTCAAAGCAGTTCGCTACCAGCTGTCAGACGTGGTTATGGCTCTGACTGAGCTGAGAGAGCTTGGAAAAAGAGATACAAAGGCGGTGTCTACATCAGTAAACATCCTCAAAGAGGTACAGATGTGGCCTCTTATCCTGAGTGTGTTTGTGTGGTATGTTTTATACAAGAGCGAGAGCAAGAGAAACACTAGACATCGAAATGAGCTGGCCAGAGGTGCGTCAGCAAAGAACAGAAAGAGAAACAGAACTTCAGGAGACAGAACTTCAAGAGGGAGTTTTTCCTGCACCATGTAGACATAGCTCTCTGCCAACATGGAGAGCTTCATGAAGCTGTATCAATTTCTCTTTTCATTGAAGCAGATGAAAAGTGCTGTACAAGAGGGGGAACTTGATGCATGCTGCATAATTCTTTCAACAGACACAAGAGGAACAAACAAACCAAATCCCAATTCAGCTGCTGCAGATCTATTCAGCATCCTACCAGCCTTCGAGGGAGCAGGGTACATTTATACATTTGGTAATGCGAGATCCGTCTGTGTACTTTTTGGTCTTTGAATGTTCCTTTCAGAAACATAAATGTAAAAATTAACAAATGTTATTTAATTTTCATTTAAAACCCCAAATTGAAAAATGAAAAACAGCTATTTTTCATTTCCATGGTCAGAAACGGCAAATCGAAAACTGAAATCTGACTTTCTGTCTGACTGTCTATCTTGTGCCATAATGTAATCTTGATTTGCAGCATCAGACATTAACCAGAAAAGCATGATGATGGTGTGTACCCTTCAGTTAATTATTACCATAGTGAAACTAAATGAAGTACTTTCTTCTAACAGGCACAGATGAAAGACAATCAGACGCAGTTCCATTCAGCAGTTCCATTCAGCGGTCAAGGGCAAAGGTTTGTCTTATGGGAATCATTGCTGAATCATTGTACTTGAAAGCTGCTCCTTTCATTCTTGCATCATTAACTCCCAAACTACTTCACGCTTCTCTATGCCAGAAAACACTTGATGCAACTGCATTTAAAATGAAAACAAAGTCTGCAGCAAAAACTTCCCTATGGATAAATGAGGACATGTGCATCTTAACAAGGGAATGCAAAAACATAGAATGGAAATGAAAAACCACAAAATAACATGTCCATCATCTTCAAAAGAAGGATTTATTAGCTAATTTCAACAAGGCTGTTTAAGACCAAAATACTTGACCAGATAACTGCTTACTGGCACAATTCTAGGTTTTCTAGATTTGGCCAGGGACCAACCTAGAAGAGTGAAAGTCACGCGAGCAGTGGCGTCAAGACCTACACAGTTATGGTGGTAGATGTGATAACACGTTGTTTGCACTGTTAGTGTTACAATGAAGTTGAATTGAATATCAGTATGTTTTGTTTACACGCACTTCCCTGGCAGGAACCCTTAAAATTGTACAAAGTGCCACTTATATGGGTAGTGGTCTGGGAGAACCTGCTGCTACACATTGTTGGCAATGAGCCAAAATAGATTGAAAATTTGTTTTGTGGGCATTTTGAGACTTTGAGTGATTTTGTATTTGTTACTTTTATCTCTGTATTACATCACGGTGAATAATTATTTTCAGAAAACAAAACGGCAAGTATTTATTTTTGTGGTTTTGTAACGTTAGTTGGCTACCAAAACAAGTTAGCCGGTATATGTCTACGCTTGTTCTGAGTGTGACTGCTGACCACATCCACATGAGAGGAGCGGACTTAACATTACTAACTTCATGTTACAGTCCTGGAAAAAACACAGACCACAAAATGACTGAAATGAGCGAAGCTACAGCTAGCTGGTGGTCGTGTCAGATATCCATCAGTCATGTCCACAGACAGATGATCGCTACATCCACTCGTGTTCATTCCCCGGTTACTGATGTCAACAACTTATTGCATTAAGTAATCAGTGATCTTGGTAATTGATGTTGTCTGATGTTTCATTTGTTTGCTAGAATGCTTAGTTGATGGCTCCCCTTGGTGTGTTGGTGTGAAACCCCAGGTCATAACAGATGTATAAAATACATATTGTTTTAGCTTGTAGTTTGTACTCAGTAGTTTTCCATGTTAACTGTCCATCCAGTAATTTCCCACTGTCCACTCTGTATTTAGATTCATAGTAACATTCCGTAACTACCAGTACCTATCACACAGGTTCTAATTAGCATTAGCTCACTCTCTTATCAGTATCTTCCCATGGAATTGTTTATTCCACTGTATAAATGGACTTGCACTATGTTTTTCTGTCTGTTCGGCCTACTCAGACTGACTAGTTTTATCTCTGTACGGTGTACACTATATATACTGTAGCCTATATATGTAATAATAAAATTTGCATTTACATTTTAATGCGTAACAACACACAACCACAGCAAGGACAGCTTTTTCCCTCAACACATTTGTAACCACTAATTCTTTGGGGGAAGAATACAAGGGACGGATCCATGCCAATGAAGTTAGAACTGAAACACAGCCAAAAAGAGATATCCCCACTCCACCCTGTCAACCGCCTTCTCCGCATCCAAGAAAATGATTACTTTGGGATCCTCTGAGGATGCAGAGGAGTGCATATCACCAAGGCAGTGGTGAATATTTTAAAAAGAATGGCAAACTTTTAATTTTAAATACTAATTTGAGTGTAAATCAAGAATAGAAATGCAAAATGATGAAGGACCCAGAACTGCTTTGTTGTCTTAAAAGTGGGATATGTTGCTGAATCTGTTAAAATGTGTTATGCAGAATGCTACAAACTTGTCCAGCTGCATCCAATCGTGGTGATTAGTTTATATTATGGTTTTCATGGTGGTCTAAATAACCCCCATGTTAAAACCAAGTGGAATATTGCTTCAAACATTTCAAGAAGTAGGGGTGCACGTTTTTTCATATTGTTTTTTCATAAAATTTAACTGGATACCCGTTTTTTTAAAAGACAGAATAATATGTTTTAAAGGTTTCGTTCATTTGAACAGCATTCACTATCAGCTCATGGGAAATGTTATAAATCTGTGGAATAATTTGAGATTTAGATTTGGCTGGTGAGCTAAAAGTCATATACAAGTCCACGTGAGCGGAGCAACAGCCGCTCAGCCTTATCAGTTGATAGTAGATTGTATTGTGTTTCAAGTCCCAGCCTGTCCTTGTCTAGGTCAGGTGAAGGAGTTTGAGAGTACCAAAGATCTAAATCTGCCATAGAGTTGGTAGATTGTTCCTGTTTGTGCCTTCTCTCCTTGCTCAATGGAATATTAAATTAGTTTCCCCCTAATTACGACTTGAAGAGTCTCCCACAGTATAGAAGGAGATATTGAATCAGATTTATTTGTTTCCACAAAACTGTCAATGGCAGTTGAGACCATATTGCATCCGAACGTGTTGCAGAACACTGGGGCTGATCAGATTCAATTAAGTTGAGTATTCTACATTCTTAACAGAGGGGATAAAAAATAATGAATCCTTAAGTAATAATAATAATAATAATAATAATAATAATAATAATAATAATAATAATTTTATTTGTATAGCACTTTTCTAAAATCAATGTTTACAAAGTGCTTTACATACAATAAAACCCAAAAGAAGTGATGTGGAACTACCACAATGAATGATAGAAAAATAAAAATATTTAATTTAAAAAAATATATAATAGAAAATAGGAATAAAAGGTAATATATGAGGTAAACAGGTACAACTAAAAACACACAAACAAACAGAGATACAATTAAAAACAGATCGAACTTTACATAAAGTATGTATGAGTATGTATGATGTATGATGTATGATGTATGTTGTAGGATGTATGTATGTATGATGCACATGAGAGAAAAAAGAAAACTTATTTTGAGGGAATAAAATGTGCCATAGATCAATACAACCAACCTGATTAATGAAGGTAGAAAAAGCTTTTTGCCATTTTCCAACGGTTTTAAGCGGTCCAAGGTAGGCTTGATAGAACAGCCCAAATCACCACCCAGGATCAAACAGGTTTCTTTCCTGTCATGCCAATAAAGCATTCTTGAATTTGAAATTTGAATTTGTTATGAGTGGGTTATGGCAGCAACAGAAAGAGAGAAACAGACAGAGAGAGAGAGGGAGAGACTTTGACTTTTGATGCTCTTTAATAAAACATCTCACTTAAAAAACACCTGACAACCAGCCACAGTATCATAAAACCCCGCACACTCAACCAACACTCTCACTCCCCAAAAACCGACCCAGCCACTCACTCACACACACACACACACCTGCCCCACCCACAAGAAAAACCCCAGACTTACACTGACATCTTGCCATAACATAATACACATGACATAGTGTGCCTCCCCACACCTTACAGCAAAACAAACATAATACAAAAAAACAAAAAATACCTAGGCATACAGCAACACACACTACATGAACAGCATACCATCCCAAACAGACCAAGCAGCCCCTGTAGAAACCTGTTACAGTCAGAACGATACAGACAGCCCCCCCCTCCCCCTCAGTACACACCGCCCCCTCCAGACACCACACACTCTGAAAACCAGGAATGTCATTAACCAGAGAGTACTAAGCGTATTCTGCCCTAAGGCGCGCAGAGACCATCCCCCTGAACACTAAGAGTGGGTCCGTGGGCCCGCTCCCCTGCACCTTGTTTCTCCTGGTCAACCACATGGCCAGCTTGGCCTGGCCAAACAGAAAGTTAAGCAACACACATTTAGCCCTCTTCCTAAAAGAATACATTGGTCCCAAAATGAACAGCCCCACAGAGAAAGCATCCCCGAACCTCCTACAGAGTCCATCCAACACATTCAGAACAGGTACAACACGGTGACATTGTACAAACACATGCTGAACAGTCTCAGATGAACCACAAAAAGGACAACCCCCCCCCCCCACACTTGAGTCCACCTTGGCCAGAAAGGTGTTTGTTGCGAGGGCCCCATGCAGGATCCTCCACTGTAGGTCCCCTGACCTCTTAGGAAGGGGGAGCTTAAAAAGCACCCTCCACCTGAAGCCTGCCATACTCTGCTCACCTACCACCTCCTGCCCCTGATGCTCCTTAACATCCTGAAGAGCCCTGATGTTCCTGACCTTCACTGCAGCAGCGTAAAGGACCTTCCCCTTTAACTCCCCAAAACTCCCCAGGCTCGGAGCGGCAAACGAGAGAAGCTTCCCCTTCTCCTCCTCCCTGCCCCCCATCTCAGCTGACACTGTTAGAGAGGGAAACCTGGAAGGCTCCTCTCCCCGAGGTTTGCTGAGCACCTCCAGTACCGGCTCAGATAAAGACCCCAGGACCTCCGCTCTCAGTCTCTCCAGGAGTCTTACTGATGAAAGCCCAGTTTGTTGGGCCAGTTCCTCAGGGGTTTTCCAGCCCCCTCCTCCTGGCTGTCTCAGGTGGCCTAGAGTGGCGATGCCTCCCTTCATGATACGGCCTCTTCCCGTGTCGGAAAACACCGACTCCACTGGGATGAGAGGATTGTGGAAGATCGGCTCCTCCCACACCCATGGCCCTGGTTCCACACCCCCCACACGTGTAGGCCGAAGCAGACACCAGGCTTTCAGCATAGCCGCATAAAAAGGAGGAATCCCTGCGATCCTCAGGCCCTCCAAATTCATCAGGAACAGCTGGCGGTCCAGCCCCAAACCACCAGCCCTCCTCAGCAGAGCCCGAGCCAGCTCCCTCCAACTGCTATCCGCACTGTAGAGGAATCTCTGGGCAGCCTGGAGTCTGAATGCTGCCACCCTGCTCTGTAGGTCCATAAGCCCCTGCCCTCCTTCATGCACCGGCAGGTAGAGCACTTCAGCCTTCAGCCAGTGGTGTCCCGACCAAAGGAAGTCCACCAGCTTCCTTTGAATGTCCCTCAGGAGCCCACTGGGGGGGGTTACAGACAGCCAGCCAAGCGTCCTCCCCCTGTACGACACTTGAGACAGGAGCCACTTCCATTTAGCCAGCCTGGAGATGACAGACTGAGTCATGCCCTCCCAGTTCTTCTTCTTCCAGCCCTCCGAGCCCAGGTACACCCCAAGAACCTTAAGGCCTCCTCTACCCCACTGTAGCCCTCCTGGCAGCTGAGGAACTAACTCCTCTCTCCATGCTCCACATAAAACTGCCTCACTTTTCCCCCAGTTGACCCTAGCTGAGGCTGCTCCCTCAAACGTGTGTAGGCTATCCTCCAAGGCCTGTAAATCCTGCCTGTCCTTCACCAGCACCAGCCACAGGAAGAGAATGTGGTGTCAGTTGAGGTCAAAGTCATAACAACCCAGTTTGTTTAGAAATGGTCCCTCCTTCCACAAACATAGCAATTTACAGATACAATCCATCTCTCAGAATGTGCGTGCGTGTGTGTGTGTGTGTGTGTACCACCCAGATGAACTAACAATCTAATCTGTGTTATGCGTGATGGACAACAGATTGCAGTTTCAGGCAAGCAAAATTCCACTATGTTGGTTTAACTCTCCCATTGGTGGCCCCTTTTTTGGATTTAAGATAAGAAAAAACATACTTCATACTATCTTTGTCCTGTTCTAGCCACATTTTAGGAATTGAGAAAATGTTACCACTGATGATAGTAAAATCAAATACATTTTAAGTGCATTTTACACAAAATATAGATGGATCAAGGCTGGGTTTTTTAAGGAGAGACTGAACTACTGCATGCTTAAAGCTAGAAGGAAAAGTACCTGTGGCAGAGAGCTGTTGACAATAGACAGAATGCTAGGCCCTATAGTGTCAAAGACATCTTTGAGAAACTTTGTTGGAACAACATCAGGAGAGCAAGTAGAGGACCTCATTTGCGAGACAATATCCTTTAAAAACAATAAAGAAATTGGTTGAAAACAATTTAAAACAGCTGAATTACCTGACCTAACAGAGAAGTCCCTGTCAGCAGGGGAGATCTGACATCTTATATTTTCAACCTTTTGAGTAAAACAAACTACAAATTCCTCACACTTCTCTATGGAGGCTTCAAGGCTGTGGCTCGGGGAAGGGCTAATGACATAATCTATGGCTTTGAACAGAACTTTAGAGTTGTGACATTATTTAGATATGAGGACTGAGAAAAATGTAGCTCTTGCATCCTTAACCATTTTTTGATATGTGAGCATTCGATTTCGCAAGATGTCATGGAAGATCTGCAATTTATTAGCCTTCCATTTACACTCAGCTTTCCTACATTCTCTTAGAGAGGCCAGAGTTTTATCATTGAGCCACGAAAGAGCTCGAGGTTTTGACGTCCTGTTTTTGAGAGGAGCAATGGAGTCGAGTACTACCAAACAGCTTTGATTAAAATGAGTGACTAGCTCATCAGTGTGACTGTGGGAAGTCATGAAAGGTATATCACTGTGAGTCAGTAATAAAGCCTAAGAGAATTTAGATGCACAAGTTGTGTTAAAAATGCGAGAGCTGGTACTCCACTGTTTTTAATCTCACTTTAACCCCTGACCCTGAAACTGCTCTACTCGGCTCTACAACCGTGGAAAATTTAGACCACAGTGCCTGCACAGCCTTGGTGTATGGCATGATAATTGCCAAGAGATGCATTTTGAAAATGTGGAAATCTGACTCTACCCCAAAGTTTGAGACCTGGTTAAGTGAATTGGTGGGCATTTTACATGTAGAAAGACTGAGATATGAACTGTCTGGCAATCCTCAGAAGTTTTTCAGAATATGGAACCCGGTGTTCCAGCATATCAAGGACCAATAGAACTCTCCCCTCTTTGTATAACGCGCCCTTGTACCCTTTTGTAGATGAGCAGTGAAAACGGTAAAATATTATTGACAATGTTACCCTAATGTTTTTCCTTTTTGTCTTATTGTTATTATCAATATATACTGTATATAACTTTTTTTTTCTTTTTTCATGGGAGGGGGGAGGGGGGAAGGGATGGGCTTCACTGTTATTACTATTATCTATTTATGTATTTATTTTAGGTATTGTACCTGTCCAACTGGTTTCAGTATGTTTTGTCTGTCTGATCTTATTATGTATGCAAAGCCACTATAAATAAAATGTTAAAAAAAAAAAAAAAAAAAATGTGAGAGCTGAGTGGAGAGGATGGCTTAGAAGGAAGTAGTGGAGCATCAAATACAATTGCCTTGTGGTCAGACACACACATATCCTTTGTCTCAAGATTATTTAAGGGCAAACCAAAGGAGAGTACAAGGTCAAGAGTATGGCCCTTTACATGAGTAGGCTCACTAACAGATTGAATAAGGTTAAAAGACTCAATAAACCACCACCAGACCAGATACCTGGGTTGATGGAAATTAGTAAAACCTGGGGGTGTAGCTTCAACCAATTCACTCAGTCAATACAGTACAAGTAATAATACAAGTGTTCAATACAAGTGTAAGTAATCATAAAAAAAATCGGTAACACTTTACAATAAGGGTACACTAAGTTAAGAGTTAGTCAATGCTTAATAAGGGTTAGTTAATGCTTAATAAGCATTAACTAACCCTTAATTAACAGTTAACTAATGTGTAATTTACTAATGGTGTTCATGTTAACTAAGGTATTAATTTATACATTAATAGTTTATAAAGATGACTATTAAATAATCGTAACACTTTACAATAAGGGTACA